>NW_007120011.1:0-705 GCF_000164805.1 Carlito syrichta
CCACATTTCCAGAAGAAGGGGTTACAGGCGCAGCTAAGGACTGCCACAGACCGGGATGTGTCCAGGCCTGGGGCCAAGGTTTGCTGAGGGATTCCCGGGAGGAAGTGCCCTATCAGATATAGAGGAATCCTTTTCCTTCTGCTGGCCTTTCTCCCCACTTGAATGTGTTTGTGTTAGGATGTGATTTTGGGGAGCTGCAGCAGCCACCTTGAAACCAGAAGGCAACACCAACAAGCTAAGGATCACAGAGAAGGAGCATAGAATAGGTCTGAGCAGTGGTGACACTCTGGAGCCCCTGCACCAAACTCTGATCTGCACAAATTTAGGCTTTGTGTATGGGACAATGGAGTCACTTTTCTGCTTAGGTCATGATTAGTCATTTGATTGCTTGAAACTGAATGAGTCCAAATGGATACAATCACACTTTTCACTGAAGCAGCTGGAGGCTCGCTTGACAAGTAAGTTGCTGACAAACTGCTAGAGCCCGGTACACAGAGATCATTTGCAGAGTCTAAGTGCAGGGACAAGTCCTTTCACACTGCCTTACTGCCAGTCTCTGTGCTTGGTCCTGGGTCATGGGGATGCAGCTGGCCTCAGGGTTAGTTGGCAACACCACAGGAAAGCTCTCACTTCTGTAGTTGGAAAAGTGGTTGGTGAAAGGTTCAAGACTATGGTCTTCATGCCACATGTGGGCAGAGCCGCCCC
>NW_007120012.1:0-558 GCF_000164805.1 Carlito syrichta
CATTGCCTCATTGGGGATCAAGACTCCAACCCATAAGCTTTGGGGAACACATTCAAACCTAGCATAGATATTTTTATTATTTCCATTTTATATATGAGAAAACCAAATCTAAGAAAGATCACATAACTTGCCGAAGGAGACACAGTGAGCAATGTTCAGCTGAGACCCAAACCCAAGCAGTCGTTCCTCCAGTAGCTGTCCTGTCCTTCTAATCACTATTCCATAATAGACTCAAGAGACCTACAGGAGACTCCAGTGGTTCTGTGTTCAGCAATGGCTTCCATAAATAGCAACTTGTGGTGATTATATATAAGATTGTTAGATTTAACTTTAGAAATTTAACTAAGAGAAAATAGAGAAAAGAATTACTATTCAACATGGAGCTTTCTTTGTCGTGGGGGTCTTGGAAGGGTCTCTACATTTTAGGTATACTCCTTAAACAATAAAGAACACCCAATGCACAAACAGAAAAGATTATAAATATACATAGCTGAGGCGGAAGGATCACCAGAGCCCAATAGGTCGAGGGCTGCAGTGGCCAGCAGCGGCCATTCCACT
>NW_007120013.1:0-475 GCF_000164805.1 Carlito syrichta
CTCCCCTTATGAGTGAGATCATATGGTATTCTGTTCTTTGTTTCTGTGATAGACTATGTGTATCATTGACTCCAAATCTATCCAAATTGCTGCCAAGTCCATATATTTGTCCTTTATAGACGCATGATATTCCATTGTGTATATATACCACATTTTCTTTATCCAGTCCAGCTTCAATGGGCAATGTTGTTGGTTCCATATTTTTGCTGTTGTGAATAGAGCTGCAACAAACAAACGTGTGCAGATATATCTTTTTGGTAGAATGATTTGAGTTCCTCTGGCTATATTCCCATTAGGGGAATTGCTGGGTCATATGGAAGATCAATTTCTAGTTCTTTTAAAAATGGCCACTTTGTCTTCCTAAGAGTTTACATAGTTTGCATTTCCACTAGCAGTGTAGAAGCCTTTCTTTTTCTCCACATCCTTGCCAGCATCTGTTGTTATTTGTATTTTAATGATGGCCATTCTTTTTTTT
>NW_007120014.1:0-799 GCF_000164805.1 Carlito syrichta
ATATTTGTGAGGCATGGGATTTTAAATATATCACCTCCTTTAATATTTAATTTTCATTATCCTAGTAAAATAATGTGCCTATGTCCCCCAAAACTGCAAACCTGAAGCCTCATTGTACTAACAGTATGCTATAACCTAGGAGCTAGCAAACTTGTCCTGTCAAGGGCTTTCCAGGTCATTCATCCTTGTCCTTAGCACTCAACTCCTTGTAGCAGGAAAGGAGCCATTCACACTATGTAAATAAATGAGTGTGACTGTGTTCCAATAAAATTTGTTTATTAAAAAAATGTGGTAGACCAGATTTGGCTCATGAGTCATACAGAGTGAGAAAGAATTTTTATCTAAGAAATGCAAAAATTATCAGGCCCAGAGGGACATTGAAGCTTTTCTATAATAAAAGGAAAACATTTCTCATTCACATTTGTAGCAACTCGAAAAAATGACAACTTTCTGCCTCTGGCTGGCCCAAGCATCTTATGATGTTTGTTATGACTTCACTTCCTGTTTAATTATATGCAGTGAAGATTATCTCTTTGCTCTTAAGTAGAATTGAAATTCTACCTTTTAATTTGTCTGCAAGTTCAAACAACCCACAGAGAGTACCTACAAGACAGATGCAATCTCACCATCTTATTCCTTTAGAGAGCTCCCAATTTTGAAGAGTCTAAGCAAAATCTAATAAACTTTGTTCTAATCTATTGGATTCCCACCTGCCAAATTATTTGACAGTAAAAACTGATTCCAGTCCTTTGGATGTTGAGCTGAAAGTTTAACTAAAAAAGCCCTGGAATACTGATCT
>NW_007120015.1:0-706 GCF_000164805.1 Carlito syrichta
CCAAATTTTATTTTTCCTCTCAAGATCATAATCTGCCTATTAAAATACCTCTCCAGCCAATGAGGTTAGAGCTTCTAACACCTTATGTATAAAATATTAATACACAAAGAAGTGACATAACTATGAAAAAGAAACAAACTACTTCTTGGCAAAGAATATACAACCCACACTTTTTGTCTATTTTTGTTTCTTTCCTAATCTTCTCGGCATTTGGGGAAACAACTCGATATGTGGATTATGCACTGATAACAGTAGCTCACATTAACATCACATTATAGAACAATGCAGTATGCTGGATGGGTATAAAGGAGCCTAGATAAGATCTGTCTCATTTCGCAGAAGAGGAAATCAAGTATTTTCGGGCAGGGTAATGATGCCTGTAAATTTCAGAGTTGACACTCAAACTCAAGTTCAATTTTATTTCCATCAGGCCTACATGATTTTTGAAATGAAACTCATAGTGCAAGGCTTGACAGATAAAAGCTCTTGTCCTTTGAACTGAGAAGTCTTATCTAGCCCTTGAATATTGCAAATAGGCTGTGAACAGCCTGATGTCCTATGCCAAAAAGACAAAATCTTAAATCCTAATTTTATAGATGACAGAGAGGAAAATCATTACTTTTCACTTTGCCCATTTGCAATTTTACATTGTAACTACCAGGTTTGGGGAGCATTCTTGTTTCACTGAGACGTTCTAATTTAATAA
>NW_007120016.1:0-795 GCF_000164805.1 Carlito syrichta
CCTGTGATTTCTGGTTTTGTTCAGGAATTGAATGCCAGTTCCGATTTCCATGAAGGTATTTCCTTCCTTTTCTAAGGTTCTTATGGTTTGAGGTTTTACATTTAGATCTCTGATCCATTTGGAGTTAACCTTTGTGCATGGGGATAGATAGGGGTTCTGTTTCAATCTTCTGCATGTGGTCAGCCAGTTTTTCCAGCACCATTTACTGATTAGGTTCTCCTCTCTCCAGTGGTAGGTGGTGGGGGCTTTGTCGAAGATGAGTTGGTTGAGAAATTGAGGTTTTGCTTCTGGTATCTCAATTCTATTCCATTAATCTATACGCCTGTTCCTATACCAATACCAAGCTGTTTTGATGATTGTAGCTTTATAGTAAAGTTTGAAGTCTGGCAATGTGATACCACTTGCTTTGTTTTTTTTGCTGAGGATTGTTCTGGCTATTCTTGGACGTTTGTGCTTCCATATGAATTCCTGTTTTGTTTTTTGTAGGTCTGAGAAAAATGTTGCTAGTAATTTGATGAGTATTGCATTGAATTTGTAGATTGCCTTAGGTAAGATGGACATCTTCACAATGTTGATTCTTCCAATCCATGAGCATGGGATATTTTTCCACTTGTTTGTGTCTTTGATTTCTTTGAGCAGTGTTTTGTAATTTTCATTGTAAAGGTCTTTCATGTCTCTGGTTAGGAAGATGCCAAGGTATTTCATTTTTTTTTGTGGCTATTGTGAATGGAATTGTGTTTTTTATTTGGGTTTCTGTTTGTTTATTATTGGTGTAGAGAAATGCGATTGTCTTTT
>NW_007120017.1:0-699 GCF_000164805.1 Carlito syrichta
TTCAGAGCTTTTAACTTGTGGAATATGGATGGACTTCAGCTGGGTCCTAGAGCTGTCTTGAAATTGAACACATAATGTTGAATGCAGGTGCGTTTCTCTAAGAAAGAGTTCCATGACTGTCCTCAGGATCTCAAACTGCTCTTTAGTTTCCTTGTTGAGATGGTCATTACCTGCAACAACAAACTGACTTTAAAAAGCAGCAATTTAGTACATCTTTGATTTGCTGAAAATGACCTTGTCATACAGCTGTGGCTTAAAAATTATACTTATCTATATTTATTCTACACCACACTTTTGTTCCAGAATTTATTTTAAAAACCAAAACAAGCCAGGCTCAGTGGCTCAGCCTGTAATCCTGCGCCTTTGGGAGACTGAGGTGAGTGAATTGCCTGAGCCCACAGTTTCGAGACCCACCTGGGCAGCGAGACCTCATCTCTACAATAAATAAAAAAATCAGCCAGGCGTGGTAGCACATGCCTGTGATTCCGGCTACTTGGAAGGCTGAGGCAGAAGGATCGCCGGAGCCCAGCAGGTAGAGGCTGCGGTGGCCGGGAGCGGCCACTGCACTCCAGGCTGGGTGACCGAGTGAGACTCCAACTCAAAAAAAAAAAAAAAAAAAACAGTCATACAATTCCTGTGTAGATGACTTGAGATTATTTGATTTGGGAATATGTGAAGAAGAGGGAAAAATGGCTTTTA
>NW_007120018.1:0-670 GCF_000164805.1 Carlito syrichta
CTTCTCCTCTTCCCTGAGACCCACTCCCGACTATCACTCTATAGGATGATGCAAAGGGGAAATGAATGGAATCAATAAACATACGCACACACTCCAAAAGAAACTGGAATAACAACGAAGCTAAACAAACCTATCAGCAGTAAAACAACCCCCAAGAAAACTAAACACACACATACATGCATAGCACAATGTGAATAGGGACAAAGAACAGAAAGACCGAAGGGAAAAAAAGGAAGAGGGTTAAGGTCGAACCTTCACACGTTTATTGACATATCCCTTAAACTATAAAAAATGAATATAAAAAAGACCCAGAAGGATGAAAGAACAAAAACTAACAACAACAAAATCAAAAGATAAACATTCAATCATTCACATACACATAAAGAGAAAATGACAAATAAAAGAAGAAAGAAACAGAAAAAGAAAAGGAAAAGAAAAGAAAAATTTGGGAGGGGGGGAAGATGCAGATCAAACTCTCACTAACACATTTATGCACAATGGAAAAATATTTTTAAAATAGATGAATCAGCAAGAAAGCAGTTAAAATTTTTTAATTTAAAAAGTAGCCGGGCTCGGTGGCTCAGCCTGTAATCCCGCGCCTTTGAGAGGCTGAGGTGAGTGGATTGCCTGAGCCCAGGGGTTTCGAGACCCGCCTTGGGCAGCGAGACCT
>NW_007120019.1:0-759 GCF_000164805.1 Carlito syrichta
ATCGTTTCTTCCTCTACAAGAAACTTTATCAGTCCCAAAATGTTTATATGTCTTCCATTTGTTCATACTCCTCAATTTTAATTCCTGGCTAAACTGAACCCTTAACAACTATGTACATTTGTCAACCAGATCTTCTAGTTTCAACTCTACATAACCAAAACCAGACTAATGTTTTCTTTTCCCAAATGTGTACCTCTTCCACTCTAGGTAAATGGCTTTCACCTTTTACCACTGCATTCTGTTTCAAATCCCAGGGATGATCATTTATCCCTTCTCTTATACTATATGATCAAATCCAGTTCACATTCTGCCAATTCCTCAATGAATGCATGACCTAATGTCTTCTCATTTCCCTCTGTCACCTATTTTCTGCAGTAGATTCTTGGTTGGCTTTCCTCTTCCATTCTATCAAAGTTATATTTTAAAAGCATAAATCCTGCTTAAAATCCTTCAATGATTTTGCATCATACACAAAATTAAATCCAAACTCCTTATTATAGGCAATCCAATTATTAAAACATCTGGTTTCTGCCTACCTATATAACTTCAACTTCTTGCTAATTTCTCTTTCACACATTGTCCTTCTTTCCTCATTGCCTTTTTCATTAGTCTGCTACACTCATCTCTCAAATTTTCACCTACTACATTTACCCAATTATTCCCCAGACCCTCACTAATGATTCCTTCTAAATTATTCTTCAAAAAATTATTTTTCTTCAGAAAAACTACCTGAAATCACAACATGCTTTATGTGTTTGC
>NW_007120020.1:0-760 GCF_000164805.1 Carlito syrichta
AAAAAAATTTTAAAGTTAAAAAAGAACTTTTGTAAAACTCCTATTTGTACAAATTGTGAAGTTCTCCAGCATTTACTTGGCATGAAGGAATTATTAGTATTTCCATGTCAGTGGTCTCTACTTCTTGCCATTAGCCCACAATAATCATAAGTGTACATCTTGGCAATGTAGTGATCATAAACCAAAATGCACAACAGACATGGAAATGCTGTGGCCATCCTTCATAAGTACCTTGTCCCTAACAGACTTACACAATTTTATCAAAATGAAAACATAATATCTTAACATCTACTTAAAGACCTTGAACACTTAGGGACCCCAGAGACTAGCTCTGCAGCATCCTTTGATACTGTTCTCTCCTACAAAATATAAGATGAAGTTGCCTATATGATGACATTTTAAATACTCAGGAATGCACTTGTATGACTCCTGCTGGTTGGAACAAGAGATGGCATGAGGAAAGTCAGCAAATTGGAAGGTGAACCATTAAAATTTGAAAGGTCATAGAGTGAGTTCTTTGTCCCATATCTCATCACAGAATTTCTAATTTAATTTAATGACAGTGTCCCTGACTGCCTGGAGGTCCTGCATGCAGAGGCTTTCCCTTGTGCCACGGTAACCTGTTGCCCTTGCCACTGATGAAGCACACAGTGAAAGCTTTAGGGAGCTCCGTGCTTCTGCTTAGAGGATGACAGTGACTGAGTTGGAGTTTTTGCTGCAACCTGATTATGGACATCACCTGTTAACTGTAGGTTGTTCC
>NW_007120021.1:0-698 GCF_000164805.1 Carlito syrichta
TCCGCTCACTTCTTGACTCTGTTTTTCCCAGACATTGGCAGCTGGGAACATGCATCCCTCCTCATTCATTCAGTAGGTCATTCTGAAGTCTGATGAATGTAGAGCACCATCCTTGACTGGTGGGGGACAGGAAGGGAGGAGGCCTCAGAAAATCTTTTGTGGGTAAAGATAACATTATGGCAGAAAGTGCACCTTGATATTTGGGGAAGAAAAATAGTTTTTCCAGAAAGATGTTCCCATAAAGTATAGGTTGCAAACTGAGCTTTCATTTTAGTAGCATGGTTTAGCTCCTGTGAGACTCTCAGGTCTCACCTTTATCCTTTCTCACCCAGCCTTCTGTCTCCCTAGAAGCCCTTTGCTTCTTTCTTAGCATTCGGGTCTGGTCTGCAGTGGAGAGCCCCAGTGGTTGCTTTTTACACTCTTTTCTGGATCTTGAGTAGGTTAGTTCTTGGAGACTAGCTTTTCCTTTGAATGATCGGGACACTTTTCAGCATTTTTTTAAAAAAACAAATTCTGTTTACTTGACTCTGTTTTGTTTCCATCACTCATCTTTGAGTAGGGTGACATCACCTCATCCAGATAACCAGAGTGTGGGATGCACTTTGATGTGCTCTTTGAATCAACTCCTCTGATTTCCAGTGGAAGGGTCGGTTGGGCTTTTGAGCCTCCCTCCCTGATACTCAGGTAAGGTCTTCTGT
>NW_007120022.1:0-637 GCF_000164805.1 Carlito syrichta
CCATGCCCAGAATTTAAGTCCATATGTAATCATCAGACCTGGAAAGGCTCCCCAGTCACTATCCCCCTACCTCATGTACCCCTTCTCTTTTCAAGCAAGGTCTTTGCAGGAGTTTGCCACTGTCCTCAGGAATCTTGAAGATGGATGGATAGGGATGGTGAGTACGTCGAGGGAGTAAGGAATGTGTTATCAGAACTGGGCTCAAGTCCAGACTATGCCACTTGAGTATTTTGAGCTCTTGAGCAAGCCTCATATTTGTAGACTTTGAAGCCTTTTGTACATGGCAGAGAACTGCCCTGGTGGATAACTTTAGACTGTCATCGTTGTTTCTCTAAAGATCCACTGTAATGTCTATAGGTAAGGTATATGACTTAAGGGTAGATCTTTTGTATTATTTCACTTTTGGGGACTTAGATTCTCTACCAGTGGAATGGGAAAGAAGGTGCCCTACTCTGCTCCTTCCCCCTTCCACTGTATTAAACCTGTTCAAGAGTCCTTTGAGGGCCGGGCTGCTTCTTCATTTTTTAATTCTGATGCACCTAACATGGTGCCCTGCTACATAGTAGGCTCCCAGTAAATAAGCACTTAGTACATTGAGGGGTACCTGTGAGATTCTCTTCAGAGAGGCATTATTTAA
>NW_007120023.1:0-512 GCF_000164805.1 Carlito syrichta
CAGGTGGTTAGCTAAGCATCTCTCTCTCTTTTCAGGTAGGTACAAGGCTTCCCCCTGTGGTCTCTCTCTGTGGCTTCTTTACAGCATAAAGCACACCAACTCCCAAGGGAAAAATACATCACCTTTTATGACTGGGGAAGTCACACACTTCTACCACCTTCACTGACAAGTCATAAGCCCACCCAAATTCAAGGGTAGGGGATTAGACTATACCTGTAGATGGGATGGGATGATGACAAGCATAGGAGATACTGTTGTAGCCATTTAAAAAAATATGTGATCTTCCACAGTGGGCCCGGCACACAGTAAAGTATTTAATACATGTTAAATAAATGAAACAAAATGAGATTCACAGTTATTTATTTTATCCCATTAGGGAATATTAGGCAAATGTGTATAAAATAATATCTATGAAGCTGGGCTCGGTGGCTCATCCTGTAATCCCGTGCATTGGCAGGCTGATGTGACTGAATTGCCTGACCCTGCGGGTTCGAGACCTGCCTGGGCAACTA
>NW_007120024.1:0-753 GCF_000164805.1 Carlito syrichta
GACAAGGGGTAAGAATCTCCTGTGGACAGGAGCAAATTTTCATGTGCTTTATCTAGATTCAGGAGAATAAAACCTTTCTCCCTCATTGACATTCTCTCTGTGTTTTCAGTCACGGAGACTGATTACTATACAGCAAATTCTGAGCCAGTTCCATAATAATTTTGTTGCCTAGCAACTTGGGGTGATTGTGAAGTAGCATAAAAATGAAAGCAAATAAAATTAGAAAGTTTTCTCTGAACCCAATTACACACAGTTCAGAAGGGCATATTTATTTTCCCTTGGTATTTGTTTTCATTCTGATTTAGAAAATTTCTAATGGTTTGACAATTCTACTATTTGGCCTCTAGGCATGCACTGATTTTTAAAAATAAAGTATAAGTTAATTCCAGTTAGCTTTCTTCTTATGCTGTGAAAAAAAATGTTCCCCTTGTTAAAAAGAATGACAAAACCTATCAACTTCTTTGAGTTTAGGGCTAATAGTGTAATAGGGATTAGAAGACTCAAAACCCTGCCCTGAATCTGCTACCAACTCAGTAGGGGACAAGAAAGCATGACTCTCCCTTTTCCACTCAGTCATTCACACACCAGCATTCACTGATTGGCATGATGATAAAAGAAAATCATATTCTAGCAGCCAAAAGAGTAAATGCCCTTCCTGAGTCCCTTTAAAAGGACTTGGCCCAGGATACAATGTCTGGCACATAGCATGCACTCAGCAATCAAGATTTACCTGGAAAATGCTAGTTTTCACTT
>NW_007120025.1:0-654 GCF_000164805.1 Carlito syrichta
CGAGTTGCATCATCGAAACGTTTATTTACTGCATCCCTTATCAGATAAACCATCTGTGTGCTAAGTTTTCTCTGGCTTGCTTTGAAAAGAGGCTCTGCCCTGAGCTTTAGAGAAAGGGAGAAGTGATCATTAGTTGCAAGGTTAGACACTCTGGGCTCTGAGGCAGCCCTGGAAAATGGTCTCTTGCTTCTTTTTTGTGACAGTCAACTCAGTCTTATATTCTCACTCTCTTGGGTCATCTCTTCTCTTGCTTTTGAGTCTCAGAGCAGGGGAATCTGATCACAGTTTGACTCAGAAAGACACTCTTAGTGTCTCAGTTCCTGGTTCAATCAATTTCCTAGGACCAGGATAGTAGAACTTGTTTTATAGATGGTTAACCAATACCTTCCTTTGAAAGGGGCCATCAGGGCCGGTGAAAGATACTGGCATGATGATCCTTAATGAGCTGTACAGTCTAATCAGCAGCTAATATGACAGATTTTCATCCTTTCAGTCAGTCAGCCACCCAGAGTGTCTCTTCTGCTGAGAAAAATCACTCTTGTGGCTTCGCTGGGGTGACCCAGAGATAAGGGCCACCAAGGGGCTACAGAACCTGCAAAGGTACGTGAAGAGGAATCACCAACTCTTAGAATGCTTCCTTGAAGAGAATCTTGA
>NW_007120026.1:0-802 GCF_000164805.1 Carlito syrichta
CATGGAGGGATGGATGGATGAAGGATGACTGATGGATGGAGAATATCAATAATAGATTTATCAGCAGACAACTCTCAAAATTATGATACCAAGTTAGGAATGGCATGCCCAGCATGGTAACAGACACACATATCCTTTTCAATGCATCGACACAATACCACCCAGTGCTGACTGATGCACATGAAAAGGAAATGAGAGACAAGAGGGGTCCGTGCTGAGTTATGACAGCATCTGCCTCTGAGGAGAGAGAATGCAAATGGGGACACGGTGCACCTTGTTGGGAATGTTTTACTCTTAGTACTAAAAAACAATAACATGTTAACAATCATCAGTTCTGGGTCACTGGATGTGCTGATGCTTATGATACTATTCTTGGCATTTTTCTGTAGTTCTAATTTTTCTAAATTAAAAAATAAAAATGCAGTTTTAATACTTTTTTTTAATCAGAGTCTCACTCCATTGCCCAAGTTGGAGGGCAGCGGCAGGCTCACGGCCACCAAAACCTCAACCTGCTGACTCAGGCGATCCTTCTGCCTCAGTCTTCCATGTAGCTGGAACTATGGGCGTGTACCACCACGTCTGGTTAATTTTTTTATTTATTGTAGAGATGAGGTCTTGCCAAGTTGCCCGGACTGGTCTCAAACCCTGGACTCAGACAGTCCTCTCGCCTCTGCCTCCTAAAGTGCTGGGATTACAGACATGAGCCACCGAGCCTGTCCATGTTTCTGAGTCAGTCTCACCCTGTGGCCCAGGCTGGGGGGCAGCAGCATGCTCATGGTCACCTAAGCCTTGACCTTCTGGG
>NW_007120027.1:0-400 GCF_000164805.1 Carlito syrichta
GTGCATGTCACCACGCCTGGCTAATTTTTTGATTTATTGTAGAAATGAGGTCTCACTAAGTTGCCCAGGCTGGTCTCGAATCCCTGGGGTCAGGCAATCCTCTTGCCTCGGCCTCCCAAAGTGTTGGGATTACAGGTGTGAGCCACCGTGCCAGAAACATTTTTTTTTTTTGAGTTGGAGTCTCACTCTGTCACTCAGACTGGAGTGCAGTGGCCGCTCCCGGCCACCGCAGCCTCGACCTGCTGGGCTCCGGCAATCCTTCCGCCTCAGCCTTCCAAGTAGCTGGAATTACAGGCGCGTGCTACCACACCTGGCTGATTTTTGATTTATTGTAGAGATGAGGTCTCGCCAAGTTGCCCAGGCGGGTCTCGAACCTGCGGGCTCAGGCAATTCACTCCCT
>NW_007120028.1:0-585 GCF_000164805.1 Carlito syrichta
TATGAATACTTTATTGCAATTTCCAGGTCTGACAAAAATGATGTAAATTTAATAGTTATTTCATTGAATCTGAAGATTGACAAAAATGCTAATTTTTACATTAAAAGATGTAAGTAAAGTCAGGAAATCAAGCATGTCATTTTGTCATTCATGACATCAGGCTCAGAACTTTGACATCATAATGGAGGGGACTTTGAATACTGAGCAATCCTTAGGCTTTAAGTACTTGTGCACAGTTCTTTGCCAAATGCGGTCAAATGGTGGATTTCATTCCCAAGGAGTGAAGAGAACTATGTGTTCACACCTATCTAAAAATTTCTCCAGGGCTAAGTGACCATTCTATAATCCTCTTAACGAAGTAGTCTTTTTTTTTTAAAGCAGTCTTTCTTGAGAGAACCGAGAAAATCCCAAAATGGGAGGTTACCTGACGGGGTTGTGCAAGAGGTAACCATTAATTATTATGATCAGGGAGTCCTGTTGAGGCTTGATTATAGCACAACCAAATAATATTTTAGCACTTTTCTTTAGTGTAAAAAAGTTTTGAATGTTTTTAGTATGGTGGAACAGCTTTCGAGCAATTTTTCC
>NW_007120029.1:0-405 GCF_000164805.1 Carlito syrichta
AGAATGAGAGAGAGGAGGAAAGAGGAAAGGAAACAAAAGAAAGACAGACAGACAGACAGACAGACAGACAGAAATCACGACATGTAAAACAAGGAATTATTTCCTGTCTTTGAGTCTGGGTCTCACTGCCATCCGGGCTGGAGTGCAGAGACACGGTCACACCTCACTGTGACCTGCAACCTTGACCTCCTGGGCTCGGGTGATCCACCCTCCTCGGCCTCCTGAATGGCTGGGACGACGGGTGCGTGCCACTCCACCTGACTGATTTGTGTATTCGTGAATTCGCTCTGTTTTTTTTTTGCTAGGGATGAGATCTCGCTATGTTGCCCGGGCTGGTCTTGAGCTCCTGGATCCCGGCCGTCGACTCACTTTGGCTTCCCAAAAGTGCCGGGACGACGAGTGTGA
>NW_007120030.1:0-743 GCF_000164805.1 Carlito syrichta
TCCAGGTGTGATCGTTCTTCATCTTGCCTTTCATTTTTGCATCTCATTGATGCTTCTGATGACGACCTGGCGAATTCCAGGGGTTGCTCTGTGTTCCACTCGGGCCCAATGACCCAATGACTCTGTGTCCGCACTCCCTTTTCGGAGGTGGGGGGAGGGCACGGGTGATGTCGCCATTGGGTTGGAGGAAACAACTGGGCAGTGGAGTGGAGCTGGTGGGGGCAGCAGCAGAATGGGATCCCTGGCCACCACTCAGACAGCTCAGGAGATGCTGAGCACGGCCCCCCTCACAATACATTTTAATATAACGGAAAGTGGACGACCGCGTGTAAAATCGGGCGCGCAAACTCCCCGCTGACCCTTGCCCCGGCCACGCCCTAAACCGTCAAGAGACATTTCACATCACCCTCCAATTCTGCCTCCTCCCCAAAATGCATGGGATCCTGTCCACCCACTGCAGGCGGAGCCTGCTTTTTCCCTCTGTCCTGCCTTGGCTGAAGAGTGCAGACATGGAGGCACTTGTAACTTGTGCTCGAGCCCACGTGACAACTCAACTGCTCTGTACTGTACACTCACATTCACACACTCGCACACACACTCCAACTACTCTGCCCCAGCTGGACTCTCAGAACCCTGCTGAGGCTGGGGTTTGGTGGGATCCCAGTATATTGTTGAAAAGGGCACTCAGTCAGCCTCCTCTGATGCACAACCCAATAGGGGACATGCAACTTTACACAACTATG
>NW_007120031.1:0-430 GCF_000164805.1 Carlito syrichta
GCGGGTTCGAGACCCACCTGGGCAGCGAGACCTCATCTCTACAATAAATAAAAAAATCAGCCGGGCGTGGTAGCACAAGCCTGTAATTCCGGCTATTTGGAAGGCTGAGGCGGGAGGATCACCGGAGCCCAGCAGGTCGAGGCTGCGGTGGCCGGGAGCGGCCACGACACTTCAGTCTGGGCGACCGAGTGAGACTCCAACTCAAAAAAAAAAAATACATACTAAGCATTTGGAAACTGCAAAACCCTTGCTCCGCTCAAATTAAAAAGTAAAAAGGAAGGGGAAGGAATACAGGGTTCACCTTGAGACCAAAGTTACATCCACACATAGCAAGAAGATTCCTTTTGTCCTGAAATCTGACCTTAGTTTTTCCGAGGAATCTAACGGACTTGGAATGCCCAATACACGTTTACAACTTTCATAAGGACCA
>NW_007120032.1:0-735 GCF_000164805.1 Carlito syrichta
TCGGAGCTCCAAAGGTTTAAGAAAAGTATAAGTACCTGGGCTCGGTGGTTCAGCCTGGAATCACAGCATTGTGGGAGTCTGAGGTGAGCTGATTGCCTGAGCCCGCGGGTTCGAGACCCGCCTGGGCAACTTGGTGAGACCTCATCTCTACAATAAAATTTAAATAAATTAGTTGGGTGTAGTAGTGCGCGCCAGTAGTTCCAGCTACTTGAAAGACCGAGGCGGAAGGTTTGCAGGTGCCAAGCAGGTCGGGAGTGAACAGTGCTCTCCAGTCTGGGTGACAGAGCGAGATTCCAACTCAAAAAAAAAAAAAGAAAGAAAGAAAAGTAAAAGTAGTCAAGTAGTCACCAGGAAGTGAACAGTACTAGCTAGCTGTATTCTCTTTCAATCTTCCCGCTGCAATCAAGTGACACTGTCGCAAATTACACACACACACACACACACACACACAAACAGACCCGAAAAACATGCTACAGAAATTGCACACACGTGGCAAGAATGTACACACCAACATTGATCTGAGAACAATGCCTACAGACAGCAGCACAGGATCCACACGAAAAAAGTCACATATCAGTGTGCACCCATCATCACATGACATGACATACAGATAGACAGACACCAATCCCAAATCCGTGTGAGACTTGCCGTGCAAACTCACATAGAATGTTTGACTCAGAAATGCCAAACATACACAAAGACAGTGCAAAGAGTTAATTGATAAAATTCGAGGGG
>NW_007120033.1:0-743 GCF_000164805.1 Carlito syrichta
TCTTATTCAGGCTCGAGTCTGGGCTCACGTCCATTACCGGTGCAGCGGTACAGGAACGAGAGCCCCGACTCAGGTTTGCAAGCATTTTTTATACACAATTTGGAAGGAGTGGGGTGGCATTACAGACTTGTCCACACAGGATTGGATGGACTGTATGAGTGCGGTTACAGAGATACTGATTGGTTGGTTTGTGTTTGATTTGCGTGGGCGCGGGCTCCAGCTGACCATGACTGACCACTAACAATCAGATGGGCAGGGTGGAACCGGTTAGGTCTTCTGGAATGTTATATAGCTGGAGGCGCTTGTAACATATTTACTCGGGGGGCCCAGGTCGGCACAGTCATTGTGACTGTGCATAAGCTGGACTCTGGGTTTGAGACCATGTTACTAGAAGCTAAGTTTTACATAGTCACCGCGACTGTATATAGGTCAGCTCTGGCATACAAGCAGGTTTGAATTAATACAGAGCCCACCATAAGGGTGGCTTGCCTGTCACAACTTAGATAGAGGGGAGTTTGAAAGGGACTTATTGTTTAACACTTGCACACTGCCAGCAGGGGTTACAGAAGCAGAAGAACCCGGTCAACCTATTAACATAGATATTATGAGGTAAACAAAAACCTAGAGGCATGGGTAGAGATTTATAAACTACAACAAGCACTTCTTATACAACAACAAAGCTTTTAAGCCTCTCACTTTGTGCATGAGAGGAGCTAAAATGCACATGAACCACAAAGCAATGG
>NW_007120034.1:0-743 GCF_000164805.1 Carlito syrichta
AATGAATTCCTGTTTTGGAGAGGTTCCCCCTGGAATAGCTATGTCTCTATATTTATCCATGTGACTATGCTGAACAAACCTGGAGAGGAATTGACAAAAATATTAAATGATGGGATACTACTGATTAGTGTTTCTTCTTTCTTTATGCTTATGTGAATTTTTGGCATTTTAAAAAATGAGATAGAAAAGTAAAAAGTAATAGTGCAAATATTTTTGGAATAATTTTCACCTTGAGTCACAAAGTTAATTAAATCAGCTTTTGGTAATCTTGTCTAATTCCAGAATGTCCTTTTAAAATCATCCATGATTCCTGTGTGTGCATTCCACCTGTGCAAGTCATTGTGGAGTGAACAGGTGGGGTCGTGTGCAGAAGCACTCACATTGTACACTGATGCAAGCTTGAAGCTGCCCCACTCTGACAGAGACTGCCATGACAGTGTGACAAGTAAAACTAAGAAAATCCATACTCTAGGCCCATCAGAGATGAAAAGTCATCTCCTGTAAACACACTCAGTCCTGAAGATGTCAGCGCAATTGAACCCACCTAAGATGTGGCTCATAGGTGATGGACCACATCTCCAGCCTTCATTTTTGTCCACTTGTGATGGCTGGGTCCTTCCTATCCCCACACCCTCAACTCTAGTCACCAGGTTCAGGTCTCAGACAAAAGCCCCTTAATGGCATTCCTGTTTTTTAAAATAAGCATACATATATTGATATCTTGGCTATGAAACAAATTTTTG
>NW_007120035.1:0-719 GCF_000164805.1 Carlito syrichta
CTTAGAGGTTTAAGGACAGAGGTGTCTTGTCTGGCAGTTCTGGTGGCAGGGAGTCCAAATCAAGGTGTCAGCAGGGTTGCTTACCCCGAGGACTTTGAGGGAGAATCTGGTTCATGCCTTTCCCCAGCTGCTGAGGGTTTGCCAGCAGTTTAGATATTCTCTGGCTTGTAAATGCATCACCCCCATCTCTGTTTTCATCTTCACCTGGTACATTCCTTGTTTGCTGTATGTGCCCAGATTTCCTCTTCTCATAAGAACATTAGTCATATTGTGTTAGAGAACCACATTGCTCCAATATGACCTCATCTTAACTAATTATATCCAAAGCAATTCTAAAAGGAGGGACCTCAAAAAAAAGGCATTTATTTATAAAATGTTTTGTATTTGTCTTCACATGTTTAGACTTCAGTCACCACCAATATACTCTCTGTGTGATGCAGTATATCTATTGAGACACTTTTTTCATTGCTCAAAACAGTTTTTGAGCTCATCCATTTTGGTGCCTTCTAGTGCCTCTGACATTTTTTATTTCACCTCTTCTACATTGGCAAAATGTTTCTCTTAGAGGACTTTTTTCATCTGTGGAAACAAAGAAAAATTTGGTTACAATGAGATCAGGTGAACAGGGAAGGTGGAGCATTAGGTTCCAGCTTCTTTTGGTCAAAAACTGCTGAACATTCAATGGTGTGGACAGACATACCTGTAAATCACCTATCATG
>NW_007120036.1:0-1574 GCF_000164805.1 Carlito syrichta
CGGTCAAGACTGTGGTGGCTGTGAGTGTGCCACTGCACTCCAGCCTGAATGACAGAGTGAGACACCAACTAAAAAAAAGTGTATATAAATATATATTTCTTATATTTATTTTATTTTACATGTATTATATGTATATTTATTATATACATAGTGTGTATATATCTGTCTAATCTGATTACTTCACTTACTACCTCTATCTCCTAAGTCAAAACCCCCAACTTTCTTCCCTAAACTATTAGATTTTTTCTCACGTGTTTCCTGGAAAGTAGCTGGAATGGCTTTTTAGAAATGTAAGTTAGGTCATGGCATTTCCTTGTTTTAGCAGAGTATCCCATCATCCTCATGATGAAAGCTTAACTCCTTACCATAGCCTGGATAGCGCTCCCTCTTAGCCTTCTTTTCTTTGCTTTGGTTTGCTTCTCTCTTTTCTTTTCTTTTTTTTTTTTTGAGTTGGAGTCTCACCCTGTCACCCAGACTGGAGTGCAGTGGCTGTTCCCGGCCACCGCAGCCTAGACCTGCTGGGCTCCAGTGAGTCTTCCTTCTCAGCCTTCCAAGTATCTGGAACTACAGGTGCACACTACCATGCACGGATGATTTTTTGTTTATTGTAGAGATAAGGTCTCACCAAGTTGCCCAGGCAGGTCTCGAACCCGCGGGCTCAGGCAATTCACTCACTTCAGCCTCCCAAAGGCACGGGATTACAGGCTGAGCCACCAAGCCCAGCTCCTTTTCTTTTTCAATACACCAAAATCTATTTTACTTCTATATACTAGCTATAAGCAATATGAAAGTAAAATTAAGAAGGCAATTCTGTGTAAAAAATAATAAACAGTAATACTATACTTAAGACTATATTTAACCAAAGTGTAAGATTTGCATGTGAAAAATTACAAAAGTTGCTGAAATTAATTCAAGACAGCCGAAATAAATGTAGAGACATCTTATGTTCATGTAGAAGACGTAATCATTTTTTAGATGGCAGCACAACACAGAACAATCTACAAAATCATTGTGATTTTTATGAAAATCCCAACATCCTTTTGGCAGAAGTGGGCAAGCCAGTCCTAACACTCATGTGAAATTTTAAGGAGTTCCAAGTGGCCAAATCAGTCATGCTAAAGAAAAGCCAACTTGGAGGCTCGTATTTCTCAATTTCAAATCTGACTGCACATTAGGAGAAAACTGCATGATGCTAGCACAAAGATATACATAGAGATCAATGGAACTGAATTTCTAGGTCCAAAAATAAATCCACACCTCTATGGTCAATTGGTTGTTGACAAGGACTGAGATCATTAAATAAAACAAATGGTGTTAGACCATTGATTACTCACATTTGGAGGAATGAAATTGTACCCTTTCCTTACATCCCATAGAAAAATGAGCTCAAAGTGGTTCAAAGCTCTAAATATAAGAGGTAAAAATATTAACTCTTGAAGAAATGATAGGGATAAATCTTCATGACCTTGGATTCAGCAGAGGTTTCTTAGATCTGACACTGAAAGCACAAGCAACTAAAGGAAAATTACGTCAAACTAAGAACTTTTGTGCATCACTATCAGAAAGTGAAAAGA
>NW_007120036.1:3014-4146 GCF_000164805.1 Carlito syrichta
CAGACATTTGTACTCCTGTGTTTGTTACAATCGCCAAAAGGTGAAAGCAGCCAAAGTGTCCATCAACAGGTAGATAAACAAACATAGTGTTGTCCACTCATCCAATGCATGTGCATACCTGAAACTAAAATAAAAATGAAAAAAAAGAAAACAGCCCCAAAAACCAAAAATCTCTGAAAATCTCACAACAATTAGAAAACAAAAAAGAAAGAATTGCTAGCCAAACCTTAACACTTGAAATGAATTGGCTCTAATGATACTTTATGAATGTGATGAGAACTCATACATTCTTGGCATCTTAGTTCAGGACCTGTCTGACTCCATGGTCATCCCATGATCTTTGGTTACAGACTTGAATCACGGCCCCTCCTACATTATGTTCTTCATTTGTAGCATAGAGATAGAGGTGAGATTTCCAAGGTGGTCTGTGATTGAGATGAATTTTGCAGACTTGAAAACATAAAGGCTGTAACTTGAATGTACTTTTTGAGAGAAGAGTATGAAGGACTGAAATCTATCTGTCCATGGGGTGATTATCTTCCCAAGGTCAATTTCAAGGCTCCATTACTTGCTTTGCTGTCCAAATATGAAAGCCACTGGTTTATATTCAAGAATGATTTCCCTCATAATCTTGTGTTTTGGGCCCAAATGTTAGTGGAATAGTCAGTGTTCATGCAGGGTTTAACTTGGCTTTGTGTCCTCTGAGGGACAAGTCCTATGCACGAGGAAGTGGAAATGATGTAAGAGCTGAGTATTTTTTGGGATAAGTTTACTTGGTAAAAATGTTGCCATTTTCTTTTTTTCTTTTTTTTTTTGAGTTGGAGTCTCACTCTGTCACCCAGACTGGAGTGCAGTGGTCGCTCCCGGCCACCGCAGCCTCAACCTGCTGGGCTTCGGCAATCCTTCTGCCTCAGCCTTCCAAGTAGCTGGAACTGCAGGAGTGAGATACCACGCCAGGCTCATTTTGATTTATTGCAGAGATGAGGTCTCGCCAAGTTGCCCAGGCGGGTCTCGAACCTGCAGGCTCAGGCAATTCACTCACCTCAGCCTCCCAAAGGCGTGGCCATTTTCACCACTTGTAAGAGGTATATAATTCAGTGAAATTCAGTATACTGGCAGTGTTGTGCAGCCA
>NW_007120037.1:0-321 GCF_000164805.1 Carlito syrichta
AAAGTGTAGGGTTTCACACTTTCTGCTTTCACCAAAGTCCAGTAAACCAAACACAGAGGCAATGGTATAAAACCCTAACGATTGATCCATGGAACAGAACGAACACTGAGGAATCAGTGGACACATTTATGGCCACATACATTCCGTGGGAATAGGGCAGTCCTTCCACACACACTTCTCAGAAAACTGGATACACTCATGCATAAGCCAGCAGTTCCACTTCCAGGAAAAGCCACAACACAGGTAAGAAAATACAAGGAAAGAAGAGTCTGTGAACTCACGGTTAAGGGTCCATGTCCAAGAGCGGCCTGACTCACGTTC
>NW_007120038.1:0-536 GCF_000164805.1 Carlito syrichta
CTTTGACTCAAAAACAAAAGATAGTTAAAAAACAAGAACTTCACACAGTGAAGTCACAAACTTAGTTAAATTCAAATTCTGGCAAGGGTATAAAAGACTCTTATCTACATTGCCACAGGAAATGCAGACTGCCATAAAGATTTTAAGAACTATTTTGGAAATATATTTATCAACTAAATGTTGAGATTCCTGGAATAAAAAAGTCTTGGTTCTGAGATTTTATTCTCAAAAAATGATCCAGAGATGTAAAACAATGGACTTATGTCTTAAAATACTTGTGTGTGTCTCTGTGTGTGTGTGTGCGTGTGTCACTTGGGTCAAAAAAAAGATGAGGAAACACTGTTTTCGAGCCAGGGCCTGATACTGAAGATACCAAATATTATTTTAGTCATGGAGAAATTCTACTTAAAAGGGCAATGCACTTGGGAAATACCGTCCTTAAATGCCTTCCATAAGCCATCAGAGGTTGCATGCCATTTCACTGGTTGTGTTTCACCTGCCCATGTCTGCTGGGACCTGATGTTGTGACCCCCTTG
>NW_007120039.1:0-539 GCF_000164805.1 Carlito syrichta
AGATGTCAAAACAAAAATCACATGATTATATCATTAGATGCAGAAAAAGCTTTTGATAAAATCCAGCACCCCTTCTTGATAAAAACCCTTGAACATCTAGGCATACGGGGAACATACCTCAAAATAGTAAAAGCCATCTACGAGAAACCCACAGCCAGTATACTCCTAAATGGACAAAAATTGGAACCATTTACCCTGAAAACTGGAACAAGACAAGGATGCCCACTCTCACCCCTCCTGTTCAACATAGTATTGGAAGTCCTAGCTCGAGCAATCAGAAAAAAGGAGGCAATCAGGGATATCCAAATAGGAAAAGAGGAAGTCAAGTTATCTCTCTTTGCAGATGATATGACTGTGTACCTTGAAAACCCAAGATAATCTGTCAAAAACCTCCTTACACTGATAAAGACCTTTGGCACAGTCTCAGGATACAAAGTAAATGTACAAAAGACAATCTCATTTCTCTACTCCAATAATAAACAAACATAAACCCAAATAAAAAACACAATTCCATTCACAATAGCCACAAAAAAAATGAA
>NW_007120040.1:0-621 GCF_000164805.1 Carlito syrichta
CTTAAATATTATCCTTTATTGAGTGTTTCATATGATGATGGCAGAAAAATGACAAATAATTCAACAGAGACTGTGATGATAAAGAGTGACAGTGATACATTACAATAATGATTAAACATTTTCTTCATGGTTGCTCCAATTCTAAAAACTTAACATTATGAACTCATACAATTTTCACATCAATTCAATGAGTTGGCGGCTATGGAAAAAACTAAGCAATAAGAAACTAAAAAATGTGTGTGAAATCACAGACCCAGTAAGGGGTCAGCTAGCATTGATGCCCACTAGTTCCCTCTAGAAACAAGGAGTAAGAAGAAAAATGCAGGTTGTGCCACATAATTCTTTTCAACATCAAAAACTCCACCCGTATAGCTCTTTCCATAAAAGACTCAGTGAAAGTAGAGACTAATATGGTTAGTAGGGTTAAGCTGCTTGCTGCCCAATTTCTGCTGAATACCCAAGGGAGATTTGAGGGTTTCTCTTTCCTAAGCCCCCAATATAACACCCATGTACATAGATAAATATAGACATATGTCATCCCTTGGTATCACAGAGGATGATCGACTCCAGGACTTCCTACAGAAAACAAAATCTGCAGACGCTCAAGTCTCCTGTATAAAA
>NW_007120041.1:0-644 GCF_000164805.1 Carlito syrichta
CCTGAGATTCTTTCTTCTGCTTGGGTAATTCTGCTTTCCATGCTTATCAATTTGTTATTTATTTCATTCACAGTATTCTTTATTACTGTTATCTCAGATATCAGCTCCTTCCTAGTTTCTTCTTGTGTCTCCTCAATTCTTTTTAGTCTCTCCATTATTGTTTTGATATCTGCATTTGCATTTTGAGACCCTTCATTCTGGGGACTTTGCATTGTTTGTATTCCAAAGTCAATTTTCTCAGTGTCTGCTCTCCCAGGCGTCTGGGAGAGACCCATACTCTTCTTTTGGTTTTTCTTCATTTCTGTAGATTTTTCTCCCTTTACCCCTTTCCCTCCCCCTCTTCAATTCTGTTTTTGAGGGAAGGTGGGGTTGCTTTTATTTCTCTTCTGCAATGACCTGTTCTTCCTTATGAGGGTCTTCTGGTTTTGTTCACTTTTCCCTCTGTTTTACAGTCTGTCTATTCAGCAGTTTGCAGTCTTGGTCCCAACTATCAGGTGAGAGAGAGACACACGGCAGTTTTACGGTAGACTTCCTCTCAAGGGGCATCTTCTTCAACAGATAATTCCGACTCCAACTCCATTCAGATCAGTGCCAACATCCATCAGAACAGGATTTGAGAGGTACTGGGGTCTGTAATCTCCCTC
>NW_007120042.1:0-653 GCF_000164805.1 Carlito syrichta
GTGTGAGATCAAAAAGCTAAGCCTGATCCAGTGAAGGCTGCTCTTGAGAGCTGTGTCCAGGTATGGAAGAACCTGGAGCCATACCAGACTGACAGTCAGTCACCAAGGTGTCATGGAGCAACTTCTGAGGAAGGGACATGACCAGAAAGGGAAGCAGGACACTGTTACTGAAGCGTTATCTTCTGATAACAAATCTCCAATGTGATACAAAATTGGAGTTTGTAGATCGCACAGAAATATAACATTAGAAAATAGCAATGAGCCGGGCTCGGTGGCTCAGCCTGTAATCCCGCGCCTTTGGGAGGCTGAGGTGAGTGGATTGCCTGAGCCCATGGGTTCGAGACCCGCCTGGGCAGCCAGACCTCATCTCTACAGTAAATCAAAAAATCAGCTGGGCGTGGTAGCACACGCCTGTAATTCTGGCTACTCGGAAGGCTGAGGTGGAAGGATCGCCGGAGCCCAGCAGGTCGAGGCTGCAGTGGCCAGGAGTGGCCACTGCACTCCAGTCTGGGTGACAGAGTGAGACTCCAACTCAAAAAAAAAAGAAAATAGCAATGGGCGAGACCTGATCTTCACAATAAATCAAAACATTAGCCGGGCGTGGTAGCGCACACCTGTAGTTCTGGCTACCTGAAAGGCTGAGGAAAAAAGAT
>NW_007120043.1:0-628 GCF_000164805.1 Carlito syrichta
ATTCTCTACAGCAGAATTACTTAGTCGCATGATAGTTCAATATCTTGTCCCTTTACAAACCACCACACTGTTTTCCCAAGATATTGCTCTACTTTTCAGTCCACATGTAGTGTAGAAGAATGTATTTTTTTCCAAATCCTTACTTTTATCTTTTATTGTTTGTTATATTATTGATGGTCAGTCTTACAGGGGGTATGAGGTATTTCAAAGTGGTTTCATTTGCATTTTTTTGTTGATGAATGAGGCTGAGCAATTTTCATGTGTCTGCTGGCTGCTTGTATCTCCTCTTATGAAAAGTGTCTAATCACGTATATTGCACACTTTTCAAAGTGAAGGTTTGTCTGATTTTTCTGAGTGTTTGAGTTACTTTCAAATCCTAGATGTTATGCCTTTTAACAGATATATAGGTAGGGAATCGTTTTTCCCATTCTGTTGGCTGTATCACTGCTCTTTTGATTATTTCTTTTGTTTTCCAGAAATATATTAATTTTATGAGATCCCACTTGTGTAACTTACTTTTTAAGTGTTGAGTATTTAGTGTTCTGAAGAGGGATTATATCCAGTGTCCATTTTCCCTAATGGTGTCTCCTGCGATTTCTAAGGTTTTTATAATTTGGTGTTTTACGTT
>NW_007120044.1:0-691 GCF_000164805.1 Carlito syrichta
AGATTTTTCTCTCTCCCCATTTTCCTCCCCTTCTTTAATTGTGTTTTTCAGGGAAGGTGGGGTTGTCTTTACTTCTTTTGTTCAGTCTCCTTTCTTATGAGGTTCCTCTGGCTTTGTTCACTTTTGAGGCTGGACTGTGGGTTGGGGGTTGTACTTTTTGCAGTTTTGAGGTTTAATTGAGGGGGAAGCTGTGATTCAGAATCTATCTACAGATCCCAGTATCCACCAACAGGTGTATGGGCACACTGGAACCCGTTTCTCACTGCCTTACAATCTGTCTGTGCAGCCGGGTTTAGGTTTGCTTCCTGTAACAAAAGGAAAATAATGGAAGAAGGGGGAGTCAGGAGGAAGTTAGAGAGAGAGAAGAGTGAGAAGGAAAACAGACTTACATACCAACTAACGAGTGAAAAAGAGACACAATGCCAGAAAAGAATGAGAAACAGACACACAAACAAAATTCCCTAAAGCATATTGGTAATCACATAAAGACAGTCCAATCAAATCATAATTTTTGATGTGTTTTCCCCCAACACAAAGAGGTAGTCTAAATCAAAAAGCAAACAAAAGTGAGCGAAACGAACTGTCAAAGCATAAATCAGAAATCAAATAAGAAACCAGATAGCTCTGGAATCTTTCCTAAGTGTCTAAAGTGTCTTCAGTTTTGATCTCTAGTCTCTCCCCTTTGCTTTAA
>NW_007120045.1:0-791 GCF_000164805.1 Carlito syrichta
AGTTAAGTCAGCTACTTAAGTCAGCTGGCAACCAGCAGACTACAAATTTAAGTCAGCTAGTTAAGTCACCTGGCAACTGGCAGGCTAGCTAGTAAAGACAGCACATTAAGTCAGTTGGCTATCCAGCTGGTTAGCTAGTTAAAAAGTTATTTAAGTCAAATGGCTAGCCATCTGTCTAGGTAGCTATTTTAGATAATTAATTCAGCTGGCTAGCTAGGAATCTAGCTATATAAGTAAGCTAGTTATGGCAGGTATGTAGCTAGTTAATTCATCTAGTTTATTCAGCTGACTAGCTAGGTAGCTTGGTAAGTAGCTAATTAGTTAAATCAACTGGTTAGCCATATGGTTAGCTGCTTAAGTCAGCTATTTAATTCAGCTTGCCAGCCAGCTGGCTAGCTAGTTTAGTCAGCTAGTTAAGTCAACTGGCTAGCTAGTTAAATCAGTTAGTTAAATCAACTGGCAAATCAGCTGCCTAGCAGGGTAGCTGGCTAGTTAAGTCAGCTGGTTAACTAGCTGGCTAGCAAGTTAAATCACCTATTTAAGTCAGTTCGCTGGCTAGCTGTTTAACTAGGTACTGAGGTAGTTAAATCAGATGGCAAGCCAGTGGGAAATGTATGTAAGTAGCTAGTTAAGTTACCTGGCTAGCCATCAGTCTATCTAGTTATGTCAGCTAGTTATGTCAGTTGGCTATATATCTGTCTATCTACGTAGCTACCTAGGAAATCTGTTGGCCAGCTAGTTAAGTCAGCTAGTTTAGTCAGCTGGCTAGCCATCCGGCATCTAAATATATT
>NW_007120046.1:0-745 GCF_000164805.1 Carlito syrichta
ACAGATTTTGAAGGGAGAGTTAGTGGTATCCAATCTTATTTCTAGAAATGCCTTTGAAAGACATATGACATATGAACAAAAGTTTTGTGTAAGACTGTTCATATAACCTTGTTTTTTTTTATTGTGAAGTTGTGGGGTACATTTAAGGGTTAGCTATACAATTGCGTTTCATTCAGACACCCTGTTGATATTGGGTGTTTCCCCATTCCCATACAGATATTTGCTAGTATTAATCCCATCTTCCTCCCCCCACCATAGTTTCCCAGTACGGTCAGTCATTTTCGTATAGTATTGCATTGGATGTTTAAGGTCCATTATATGAGTGAGAACATGTGATCCTCGGATCTTTGTTTCTGTGAGAGGTCACTCAGTATTATAGACTCTAGTTCCATCCAGGTTGCTGCGAAATTCATGATTTTGTTCTTTTTTATGGCTGAGTAGTATTCCATCATGTATATGTACCACATTTTTTTAATCCAGTCCTCTTTTGACGGGCAGCATGGCTGTTTCCAGGTTCTTGCTATTGTGAACAATGCTGCGATAAACATACGTGTGCAGGTATCTTTTTTATAGAGTGATTTGTGTTCTTCAGGATATATTCCCAGTAGGGGGATTGCGGGGTCATATGGGAGGTTGGTATTTAGAGCTTTTAAGAATCGCCACACTGCTTTCCACAGAGGTTGCACTAGTTTACACTCCCACCACAGTGTAGAAGTGTTCCCTTTTCACCACTCCCTCTCCAGCA
>NW_007120047.1:0-498 GCF_000164805.1 Carlito syrichta
AGGTATGGGCATTTAGGTTTCTGAAGAGGAATTAGTTCCTGGTTCCAGTTTCCATAAAGTGCCTCCTGGAGTTTTCTAAAAAAATAATTTGGTCTTTTACGTTTAGGTCTTTGATCCATTTAAAGTTAATGTTTATGGTGATAGTTAGGGGTCCGGTTTCAATCTTGTGCATGAGGTCAGACTATTCCCCGCACCATTTACTGAATGTGTTCTATATTCTCAAGTGAGTCTTGGAGGTTTTTTCAAAGGTGAGTTGGTTGAGAATTTGAGGATTTCATTCTCTTTCCTGATCCATTGGCCTATATATCTATTTTGGTACCAATACCGGACTGTTTTGATTGCTGTAAATTAACAGCAAAGTTTGAAGTCTTGAACAGCAATAGTTACTGCTTTGTTTCTTTTGATAAGGATTCTTTTGACTGTTCATGATTGTTTAGGGTTTCATATGAATTCTTTATTGTAATTTCCAGGTCTGAGAAAATGATATTAAACTTAATG
>NW_007120048.1:0-751 GCF_000164805.1 Carlito syrichta
CCCTTGAGAAAATGAGTGAACTATATGAAAAAGTATGGCTGCATATACTTTCACAAATGCAGAAGAAAGAATCCAACAATGACCTATGTTCTGTGCTTGATAAACCATGTTATTTTGGAATAGACTATTCACCAAGTGTGTAATGAGACTTAACCTGCTATAGACTATTTACACTCAAGTATCCAAAAGTAGAGGTAGAATCTAAGAGTCAGTTCACAATACTGGTTAATCTTACTTGGCTCACAATCAGAGATTGGGTACATAAACAATAGCTTTTCTTATGTAGTTCCACCATCAATTTACATTTGCCTAATTGGGACAATATCTTTTCTTTTCCTTAATAACAGAAACAGGTCTTTCTGTGAAGTAACTGAGTACACATGGTTTTTTAATCAGCTGGTTCCAAAACTTCTTATTAAGCACTACTTCAAAGAAAAAAACAAATTATGTTTTGGTCTGATTGCTTATATAGGCATTTCCAAATAGGAAAAAAATCCTTAGAATGAAAATACTTTGAAAATATATTAATTACTTTAGACATAAAGAGTATCCTTGAAAATAAATGCTGATATGAATGTGATTCAAATATAATATATGTAAAATGGAAAGGAAAAATATAATACACCTGGATAGAATTATGCAAATGGCATGGGTAAAATTTTCCCCTAGGGATAATTTCAGCATGTTCTCTAAATTCATTTTTTCATAAAAGAAAAAGTTGAGATAATCTTTTTAGATTTCCTTAAACTGA
>NW_007120049.1:0-790 GCF_000164805.1 Carlito syrichta
AAAGACAGGCTTTTGGTCTTTAAATGCTACAGGAATAAAACAATATAAGATTAGCCTTCAGTTCTGTTCATTATTAAAATTGTTTTCCTCTAGAATCAGCATTCCAGCTAAAGAGAATATGCGTGTTAAATTTGGAAATAAATAATGCATATACTTTTATTAAAAATTGAGCAGTGAATTTAATAAAGATATAACAATCTTATAATGTCATATAAACTCTATTTTCTACTTACAACTTGAAAATAGAAATCAGAAGAAACATCCATTTAAAGTAATCTTTCCTCCACAGACAACTCAAATAATCAATATATATCCTTTAAAATACTTCATGATACCCACAAATGACATTCTGTTGGCATGTCTTGTACATCGCTTAAAATGTAAAGAATCACAAACGCCTCATAAAAGCCCACCTCTCACACAACTAACAAATAGGAATGATTTTCAAGTTTCAATTGAATGTAACAAATGCTACTCAGTACTTGTTAAGTATTAGGAATTTTTCTATGTTTCAAGAATACCTTACGGAGCAAGTTAAACATTGTTCTCATTCTTGCAAACTGTATATTCTATTGAAGATACCTTTTAAAGGTAGAATAACGATTGAGCAAAAATGATCATCCTAAGAAATATGCATTTGTTCTTAGACTGGAAGGACAAAAAGGAGTTATTTGGCAAAAATTGGGGCAAAAAACAGGCACCAATCCCTGTGAAAAAGGAGCAATTAATGCCTGCCCATACACATGCAAAAGAATGAAATTTGACCTTTACCTTTTTTTTTTTTTTTTTT
>NW_007120050.1:0-609 GCF_000164805.1 Carlito syrichta
CAGGGCAGTGGAAGGAAGCCTGGTTCAAATTTCTTAAAATCTTCAGTCTCATAAAACCTCGGGCTCTCCTCCCTCTAAGATTCTGTGTTTTATTTTTTTTTTTTTTTTTTTTTTTTTTTTTTTTTTTTTTTGAGTTGGAGTTTCCCTCGGTCGCCCAGACTGGAGTGCAGTGGCCGCTTCCGGCCACCGCAGCCTCGACCTGCTGGGCTCCGGCGATCCTTCCGCCTCAGCTTTCCAAGTAACCGGAATTACAGGCATACGCTACCATGCCCAGCTGATTTTTTGATTTATTGTAAAAATGAAGTCTCGCTGCCCAGGCGGGTCTCGAACCCACGGGCTCAGGCAATCCACTCACCTCAGCCTCCCAAAGGCGCGGGATTACAGGCTGAGCCACCGAACCCGGCTAAATTCTGTGTTTTAAATAACCTCTTGGAGCCACTAACAGCTTTAACAATACACAGCTTCAGGCCTAAATTCTTCTGTCAGTGGGAGGCCCCTTTTTGAAAAGCCCCTGAAGGAATTAACTACTTACCTCATCACCCTTCTCTGGGTCTGTTTTCAAGTCTTTTGGAAAGTCAGAGAGAATTACTTTTTTTTTTTTTTTTTTTA
>NW_007120051.1:0-670 GCF_000164805.1 Carlito syrichta
GGTTTCTTAGGAAGGGAGAGTTTTCTTAGCATCCAACCTTGGCTTAAACTGTATTTATAATAACTTTACTTAAATATAAATAAACCTAAAAGCATTGATAAACATCGTATGCTTATATTTCTTAAAATGGCATAAAACCAAAGCAAATTAAAAATTTAAGAGTATGACACGATAAAAACTCAAATTGACAATATAAATTCAATGTGATGAATGATGCTGTTTGCTGTAACTAAATTAACAATCTCAAAGTAAATATGTAACTGTGAAATTGCACAGATTACCTTGTATATCTGACATAGCCTATGTTATCTGATGTCATGGGAAGGACCAACTATCCACCACTCTTCTCGAATAGAAATCTGCCTGGGGAAGGGGGGCACACCTCATCAACAAGGGTACCTACACAGTGAATATTTGTATACCTAACCCTGAAATGTACCCCAAAATTTTAAAATAAAAAAATTTTAGAGTTAAAAAAGAAGAACTTCTGTAAAACTCTTATGTGTACAAATTGTGAAGTTCTCCAGCATTTACTTGGCATGAAGGAATTATTAGGATTTCCATGTCAGTGGTCTCTACTTCTTGCCATTAGACCACAATAATCATAAGTGTACATCTTGGCAATGTAGTGATCATAAACCAAAATGCAACACAGACCACTGAAATGCTG
>NW_007120052.1:0-762 GCF_000164805.1 Carlito syrichta
CCATATACCAGATTTTTTTCTTAATTACAAAACTTAGGCTTTTCATTAACTTGGACAGGTTCCTGCATTACCTCTCTGTCTTTGCCAAGTCCCTCAAAAGGATCATAGCCTATCTACAGCATTTGTGCTGAAGCTTTATCATTAGGGCTATATAAATGTATGCTTATTTGAGCAAGAATATCTCTTCCCCATAATATAAAGGGGATAGATGGGCAAAAAGTTTTTGAAGTCTCATTTGTCCAATTTAAAATTTTTAGAGTTATTGGCTACTGAGGGTACTCGACCAATGCCTATGAGTCCTAAAGGAGCTTTTTGAGTAGACAAAGAAGCAGGCCAACTTTCCCGGTAATACAGGAAACATTGGCTCCGGTGTCCAATAAGCCTTTAATCTTAATTCCATATATATATATATATACATATATCTTCTAGAGGTCTAGGGTTAGTAACCTTCAGAACCCAAAAAACAACATCGCTAGAGTCAAATCCAGAGTTACCTCTATGCAGGTTAGTTAATTTTACCTGCTTTGTGATAAGGCAGGAGCAGCAACTGGGCTATTCTCTGACCTTTGTTAAACTGCATAGTTTTGCTAGGGGGAGCAACAAGCACCTGGATTTCTCTTGTGTAATCCGAATCCACCACTCCAGAAATAATGGAAATTCCTTGTAAAGACAAGGAACTTCTGCTTAATATTACACCCACTATTCCTTCTGGGAGAGGGCCCTTCTCCCACAGGAATTGGGGTTACCGGAACGTCCGGAGTT
>NW_007120053.1:0-600 GCF_000164805.1 Carlito syrichta
CAACCTTATCAAAGAGTTTAAAGGAAACATCCTAGGCCCTTTCCAATCACCACCACAAGATGACACAGAAATCAAGGTGCCATCTTGCAATTAGTGAAAGTAGTCTCACCAGAAACTAAATCTGCTGAAACCTGGATCACAAACATCCCAACCTTCACAACTGTGAGAAATACATTTTTATTTTGTATAAGTTACCCAGATTTGGGTATTTTTTAATGGCAGCAGGAAAGTGTAAGAAATTGGTGAAAAGTGAAGGGTATTGTTATAACAAATAGCTAAAAATATAAAAGCTCCGGCGAGACCTCATCTCTACAATAAATCAAAAAATTAGCTGGGCATGATAGAGCGTGCCTGTAGTTCCAGCTACTTGGAAGTCTGAGGCAGAAGGATCGCCGGAGCCCAGCAAGGTCGAGGCTGCAGTGGCCGGGAGCGACCTGTGCACTCCAGTCTGGGCGACAGTGTGAGACACCAACTCAAAAAATTTAAAAAATAAAACAAATAAAAGCTCCTTTAGAACTGGGTAATGGGTAGAGGCTGATCAAGTCTGGGAGTGGATGCTACAAAGAACCTATATTGCCAAGATAATTTTTTTTTTTTTTA
>NW_007120054.1:0-707 GCF_000164805.1 Carlito syrichta
CTGGCATCTATTGTCCAAAGCGAGATTAATGGTAAAACATTGCCTATTTAGTAAGTTTTTCAAGGTTGTGTTCTGTAGAGTGACTCTAGATGGACCGTCGCTGCAAAATCTGGTGGTTAAATACACGAGCGAAGCAGAGTCCTGTCCTTGTTCGGCCTCAAAAGCAGGGGGGCCGATGGCATCAACAATCGCATAGCCCCTTGGAAAGACAGCCTCTGCAGTCATGGGTGGACCACCAACCATGGAAACACAGCTCAATGGAAAGAGTTTTGCCTGCTGCTTTATGCTGCTTGGACTCGGGCCAAGCATCGGACACGGCGTCCACTGGTCCCTCCCACAGGAGAGTGCCAGCCGCGAAGGCCCATCCCCAAAGGAAATACTGTGAAATAGGAAGTACCCAGAACAACACAGTAGCATGGGCACGGTTAGGAGGTTCTAAAACAGATGCAACTTAATATCCTTGACCCACTGACCAGAAATCAGGAAGGCCAGAGGTGCTATCTAGAGGTGGAGAACGGAGAGTCTTCTGGTGAGGCCTAGTGCCCAGATGTCACGCACGACCGAGGGCCTCGCACGAGGCTGATTTATCACATTTGCAACGTTCAGGGATGGGGAGTCAGAAGACCCCATGACCACCTCAGCTCTGTGCCTGAGTCTCTGAGGGACCATGGTAAGAGTATTGACATAGGGGGCGGTGGGCTCCATTG
>NW_007120055.1:0-618 GCF_000164805.1 Carlito syrichta
ATCTTTTCCTGTTTTTGTAATCCTTCTGGGAATATATTTAGAGGAACTCAAATCACTCTATGAAAAAGATACTCCCACAGCATGTTTATTGCAGCATTATTCACAATAGCAAACACATGGAACCAACTGTGGTGCCCACTGAAAGAGGATTGGATGAAAAAAATGTGGTACATATACATGATGGAACATTATGCAGTCATAAAGAAGGACAAAATTATGAACTTTGAAGCAACCTGCATGGATTTAGATGCTACAATACTGAGTGATCTATCACAAAAACAAAAAACTGATTACCAGATGTTCTCACTCTTAAGTGGACCTTGAACAACTATCATAGTATTATAAGTTGGAAACTGCCAGGGGAGGGAGAGCACACTTCATCAGTAATGGTACCTGCATAATGATCATTTGTATGCCTAACCTTGAATTATTCCCCACATCTTTAAAATTTTAAAAATATTGCTAGGGAGGGAGTTTTTAAAACAATTACATTTCTTCTGGAGAAACTTTCCTTAATCAGGTAGGAAAACTTCAGAGAAAACCCCTACTTTTTGCTTTCACAAAAAGGGATGGCGGGGTGGGAAGCCCGGGCAGACCCTTGGTTCTGAGACTTATTTC
>NW_007120056.1:0-761 GCF_000164805.1 Carlito syrichta
CGGGAAAATAGAGATAATATAGTTACCACTTCACAACACCATCATGAGGGTTAACAGAAAAAATGTACATGAAGTACTTGACTACATACTGTCTTGGTAAATGCAGTGCTCAAACCATCAACTGTCAGTAGGGAAAGAGAAGAAAATGCTCCCTGATGGAATTTTTCTGAGGTATTGCTGCTGCACAGAGACAGGCCCTCCCAGGAGTAAGCCAGTGGGGAGCCAGCTGGGGATATCAAACCAAGGTTCACTCCTGGGATCTGAGGTGTCTGGGGGGAATATACAAAGGAGCTTCCTGTGGTTAGACAATCTCTCATAACTTCACACCCAGAATATCCTAGCACAAAGACTTGGAGATCAGCATTTGATTCTTATACTTAAATAATGCCTCTCTGAAGAGATTCTCACAGTTACCTTCATTTACTAAGTGCTTATTTACTGGGTGCCTACTATGTAGCAGGCACCATGTTAGGTGCATCAGAATTAAAAATGAAGAAGCAGCCCGGCCCTCAAAGGACTCTTGAACAGGTTTAATACAGTGGAAGGGGGAAGGAGCAGAGTAGGGCACCTTCTTTCCCATTCCACTGGTAGAGAATCTAAGTCCCCAAAAGTGAAATAATTCAAAAGATCTACCTTTAAGTCATATACCTTACCTATAGACATTACAGTGGATCTTTAGAGAAACAACGATGACAGTCTAAAGTTATCCACCAGGGCAGTTCTCTGCCATGTACAAAAAGCTTCAAAGTCTACAAATATGA
>NW_007120057.1:0-796 GCF_000164805.1 Carlito syrichta
ATGAATCATTCATATTATACTCTTTGTTCTATACCCTGAAAAATACAAAAAACTTTTCTAAGTTAACTCTAGGTTCAGTCCAAGTTCACTGACTCCCAATATTTTTAACGATTAATATTATCAACTTAACACTATACCATAATCTATAAGTTTAGTTAAATGACTTAACTGTCAGTTATACTATTAACCTATTATGATTTAACGTAATGCCTTATAACTCAGTTAAAACTTATTCTTAAACTACAAAACTTTACTATAATTCATATGTTTCATATTTCTAAACTTTAATTTTTATATGATCTAGTGATTGGACTTTAATACTATGCTATATCCTATTAAGCTAATACCTCATCATTAATTCTTTTATAAATCGTATAGTAATTATTATATTTGAATAATGTAGCAAAAGGAAACAAAACAGCAAGCATAGATTTAGGCAACTATGAGTGTATATGTATATATTTTATCCTAACAAGTCTACTCTAAAAATCAAATAGTAGCTGTCACACTCTTGAACAAGGAAATGCAGGGCTGCCAAGATGGCGGCCATGGGCTGAATCAGACAGAGTTTCGGTAATTAACGAAACAAAAGAAAACGTTCTGCCTGGCTAGGGGCAGGGTGACAAAACTATCATGGTAATTTAGTTTCTAATCTTAGCCCTAGGGGAAATAGCTTTCCAAAACTGACTACCCAGTCTACCAGGAAATAGAAGTTAAAAAATATCTAGAAAGAAGTAAAACTTAGAAAGACAGAGAGAAATAATTCTGCTATGCACTTTCCATCAGTGTATTGAGA
>NW_007120058.1:0-724 GCF_000164805.1 Carlito syrichta
CTTCACACCTCCAGGTCCCTGCAGACAGCTTTGTTACAATACTTCTTGCTCATCTGAAGCCTCTGCCTCTGTAAATGTCTCCATGATCATACTCTCTCACACATCACTGTCTTTTCACTTCTCTGTCAGCCAGCAATCTACACGGCCTTGTATTAAATGATATAAAGGCCTTGTCCACTCAGCCCCTCCCCCAAAAAGTAAACACCAGTCTACCTGGAAGGCAAATCCCCAGCCAAAAGAAGGGCACTTTATCAAACTTAATGATATCATCAAGATCACCCCCATACCCTATTAAAAAGAGGGCAAACGACATGAACAGACATCTCTCAAAAGAAGATATACAGATGGCCAACAAACATGAAAAAGTGTTCAACATCACTCATCACCAGGGATATGCAAATTAAAACCACAATGAAATACCACCTCACATCAGTCAGAATGGCCATGATTAAAAACTCAAAAAATAGATGCCGACATGGATGCGGAGAAAAGGGAATACTAACACTGTTGGTGGAAGCGTAAGTTTGGACAACCTCTATGGAACGTGATATGAAGCTTCTCAAGGAATTAAAAGTAGATCTACCATAAGATCCCACTACTAGGTATCAACCCAATGGGACAAAGGTTGTAACATAACAAAGACACCTATGCGCACGTGTTCACTGCAGCACAATTCACCGTTGCAAAGATGTGAAATCGACTGACATACCCATCAACTATTAAG
>NW_007120059.1:0-595 GCF_000164805.1 Carlito syrichta
ATGGATGCATAATAGATATACATAAATGAGAAAGGACAGGGCTAAGGTCATGAAGGATCAGTCTGCCCCTCACCACAACGGGTTCTAGGGAGGCTGTGGGAAGGCTCCTCAGGTCAGCTTCCAGTGTCCTTGTCCCTGATACTAAATGCTGCATTGTACAGTGGCAGTGAGGGGAATCATTGGAGCCTTGTAGTGAGAAGCTAACTTTTTTTCATCACAGGAAACTTGTTGCCTAGACTCTTTCAAAGTAAGGCACTATGAGATAGTCAGAAGATGAAGAGACAGGGAAATACTCAATGGCTGCTTTAACTAGGTGGGCGAGCAACTGAAAACCATAGAGTAAAAGATAGGCAGGCAGCTGCAAAATTTACCTTGCTGAAATTTCTTCATATATATATATGAATATATATGTATGCACATGGCAACTATCAAATGGAAAAAAAATCTGAAAAGTCAATATGGTCCACAAAAACAAAAATCAACTGCTATGATGCCAGGGACTCAAAGGCACTTCCCCAAAGATTAATTTGGAACTAGAAAGTAACATTTGTTGCTGGTTTTTTTAAATGACGGCAGAGGGCTTAATCTTGTAATC
>NW_007120060.1:0-723 GCF_000164805.1 Carlito syrichta
AGTAATGTACTCCAGTCCAGGGAAACCTCGGTGATAACATCAATCTGACCTTTAATTAACATTTACTGCTTACTTCTCACACATTCTCCACAACAAAGTTTCCTCTCCCAGAGGCAGTTCATTGGAGAATATTTATCACATGCTCATTCATCCACAGAAAGAGAAATTTCGTGATTAACATGATAACAGATAAGGCGAGAAATGATAACTTATCCCATGATGAAATGAAGAGAGGATGTAAAGGGGCCTGGGAACTCCAGCTATCATTAACTCCATTGAAAGTAAAAAGGTCTTTTGTCATTTCTTCACTGGGCAATAGGTCCAATTATCTAAAATCCTTGCCTAGAATTCAGACACATACCAGAGCAGGGCCCTTCAGGCAAACTCTGATAATCACTTTTGACAAATGTTCTGCTTGACCATAATGCAGTTACTCCAATGCTTTTAGAAAAGAGTACACTTACAATCAAACAATCTTTTCAAAGTGAAACCCAAAACACATCCAGGTCCACTCCCTGACACACACACCCAGCCACACACACTCTCTGTGTGCAGTCAGGTGTCTTTTGGCCATTTACAACAGAGAGTAAGTTGCTGAATAAACATTTAATTCATGCAACCAAAACCCTGAAAGACCGAGTTCCAAATATAAAGTTTTGCATTCCTGGGGCACACTAAATAGATATATCCTTTTTTAAAAAATCCACTTACAACTGTCCTTTA
>NW_007120061.1:0-756 GCF_000164805.1 Carlito syrichta
AGCATCTGCCAAAAACCTCCTTACACTGATAAAGGCCTTGCAAAAGTCTCAGGATACAAAATAAATGTGCAAAAGACAATCGTATTTCTTTACACCAATAATAAACAAACAGAAACCCAAGTAAAAAGCACAATTCCATTCACAATAGTAACAAATAAATGAAATACTTCCTAACCAGAGATGTGAAAGACTTTTACAATGAAAACTACAAAACACTGCTTAAATAAATCAAAGATGACACAAAGAATTGGAAAAATATCCCATGCTCATGGATTGGAAGAATCAACATTGTGAAGATGTCCATTTTACCTAAGGCAATCTACAAATTCAATGCAATACCCCTGAAACTACCAGCAACATTCTTCTCAGACCTAGAAAAAACAACACAGGAATTCATATGGAAACACAAACGTACAAGAATAGCCAGAATAATCCTCAGGAAAAAAAGAAAAAAGCAGGTAGTATCACATTACCAGCCTTCAAACTTTACTATAAAGCTACAATCATCAAAACAACTTGGTGTTGGTATAAGAACAGGAATATAGATCAATGGAATAGAATTGAGATTCCAGAAGCAAAACCTCAATTTGTCAACCAGCTCATCTTCGACAAAGCCTCCACAACCTACCACTGGGGAGAGGAGAACCTATTCAGTAAACGGTGCGGTCAAAACTGGCTGGCCACATGCAGAAGATTGAAACAGGACCCCTATCTATCACCATGCACAAAGTTAACTCCAAATGGATCAGAGACATA
>NW_007120062.1:0-618 GCF_000164805.1 Carlito syrichta
AGCCAATTTTATCTTTAAAGTTACTAGTTCTTGTCCTACTGCTAAAACTGTCTCCTCCAAAGCATTAACTGTACTCTCTAACATTTGATCTAGTCTCCTGTGTAGCTAATGCAATAGAAACATTCTTAGATTACGGATCACTAAACTTAGCTGTATGAACTTCCTTAGATAGAGCTACAGCTGAAACTGTTACTGAAGTAGCAATAGCTTATTAATGCTGTAATTGCTAAAATTAAAGTAGCTAAAAATGTTTTTCCTTCTTTCTAACACAGCATTAACCTCATACAATGTAAACCATATTGAGCATATCAACGAGATGACAAAGATATGGGGACTATCAAATAAGGGAGTTGCTTAAGAATGACAAATCCCTCATAAAAGCTGTTGGTTAAACAATTAGTAAAATGCATTCAGTACAAGACATCTTATAAACATTAGTACGTAAACATTTTTAACAGTTTGATATTCATTCCAAATAAGAAATATACAAGGAGATTGCAATTATGCTGTAATAAGCTATGACTGATTTTGTCCAACAGATTTAGACAGGCTGACTGGTTGAAGGGCTGCGAGAGCTCTCTATAGATGAGGGCTGAATAATCTGCTGGACGCCATACT
>NW_007120063.1:0-721 GCF_000164805.1 Carlito syrichta
TCTAGGCTAGTCTCGAACTCCTGGGCTCAAGTAATCCTCTTCCTTAGCCTGCCAAATTGCTGGGATAACAGCCGTAAGTCAGCACGCCTATATGAATTCCAGAGCCTGAATCATTTACTAAGTTCCACTTTTATAAACTGTAATTGATTCGTCAAAATTCATTAGATTTTAAAAAAAATCCACACGCTTTGCTGCATTTAAGAAAAAAAATAAAACAGGAAATCAACAGATAACATTTTGGGTAATTAGAGGATCCAGGTACAGAAGTCAAAGGCAAATTTAACCAAAGATGTTAAATCCAGGCCAGTCACTCTTAGGAGTCTCCGTGAATGTTTATTGGTGACAATGGAGAAATTAAAACTGTGGACTGTTATTGATGCATGCTATTTTTGCAACTGTAAGGTTTTCCTTTTGTGAATCTATTTCCCAATAATTCTGCTTCTCATTTACACATAACCACAAGTCACTAAGCCAAAGTCTCCTCTTAGAGAAGGTGGCTAAGGGGACCCCAAATACTAATGAATTCATTTTAGTATAGAAAACACACATATCTGGGCTCGGTAGCTCAGCCTGTAATCCCGCGCCTTGGGAGGCTGAGGTGAGTGGATTGCCTGAGCCCGCGGGTTCGAGACCCGCCTGGGCAACTTGGTGATACTTCATCTCTACAATAAATCAAAAATTAGCTGGGCGTGGTAGGGCGAGCCTGTAGTTAAAGCTACTT
>NW_007120064.1:0-715 GCF_000164805.1 Carlito syrichta
ACGCATAATACATTACATTATAAATAAACAAGTCTTCTGTAAAGTAAAGCTGAATGGTATGGGTAGCCGCTAAAATAGAAAACAATTCATAATTGTTAATTTACTGATTGCCTTGTCTTTTGTATTTGTATTTTAGAAATAAGTATAATTTTTCAGGAGTGACAAGCTGAGATGGGACAGTGTGTTGGTACCATTTTTGACATTTGCTCACTGTGCTAGTGACACTATGATTTTAGGCTATAATCAATCATCATTAGCAGTTGTGAAAACATTGACTTGTGACTTAAGGTCACCCCAAAGGTGCACATGAGCATAATTTTGACAATGTTTACTGACTCACTCGCCTGGCTTATAGAGTTTTATAAATGGAGTTTTATCTTTCATCACTAAAATTTTAGTTGATTTGATTCAGTTATTTGCTGTATTCTACACAAAGTATCATTTCCTTATGTCTGTCTCCTCAGTTCTTTCAAATATGGAACCTAGATTTCGTTTTTGCAACTTGAAAGATAAAAAAGAGTGTAGTGATCTCTATGCCTATTTGGAAGGAAAATTAGTTCCAAGTTGAATAAAAATATGTTTGAAATAGTGTATAATGTGAACCGAGACCTAGTGTTTAGATTGTTAATTTATTACTTCCTTTTGACATGAAAGTGAGTTTTGAGAATTGATTGTTTCTTAAGTTTCTCTTGTTTATTTTTTTGTTATAAAGATG
>NW_007120065.1:0-721 GCF_000164805.1 Carlito syrichta
GACTCAGATAATCCTCTCGCCTCAGCCTCCCAGAGTGCTGGGATTATAGGCTTGAACAACCAAGCCTGGCTTAACCCTAAATTTTTAACACTGACAATTTACAAAGTATAATTATATATAAATCTAAGAGATACTAAAAAGTAGCATACTAAGAGAGTTACTAAACATGAGAAACAGATAACTATTAAGCATAAAAGATGTAATTCGATGTTAAAACCTACATTCACACAATTTAAATGAGTCAGTTCAGAAGGCTTGTTTGTAAAGTTCCTTGTAGTCTAGATTTTCCTCTTCTTCCTTCCTTCCTTCCTTTCTTCCTTCCTTCCTTCTTTCCTTCCTTCTATCAGCATCATCCATTGCCATCATCGTTACCATGTTCTCCGCTGCTTTTCTCTTGACATCTGCATCAGTAATTTAACTGCAAGCCACAACAAATTACTGAAAGTTAAGTAGAGGAGCAGTTTATTCGAAAGGATATTTTGTAGCTTTCAGTTTGAATACAACCTGGAGAATCAGATTCTGAAGAGCTGTGTTGATGCCAGCTGTATGCTTAGGATGGGTAAGGGATGTGAGTCTGGGGTCAACCGGTCAAGCTCTGGGGCAGAGAGGACCTAGCCCATTGCTTCTAGCCTGTGACCAGCCTACTCCTCTCACCCCAGTGTACCATGCAGATGTTAAGTTTTTCTGTGTGCCAAGACCTAAAAACAGCTGGTAGCCATGA
>NW_007120066.1:0-753 GCF_000164805.1 Carlito syrichta
CCAATTCTACACAGTATCTTCCAGAAAATAGAAGAGAAAAATTCCCAAGGCATTTTAGGGAGTAGGTGTTATACTGATACCAAAACTACACAAAGCGAGTACAAAAAAGAAGACTACAGGTCAATGTCCTTCACGAATATGATCACCGACATCTTTAACAAAATCGTATCAAATATAATTCAGCAAAATCCCCAGGCTCGGTGGTTCAGCCTGTAATCCCGTGCCTTTGGGAGGCTGAGGTGAGTGGACTGCCTGAGCCTGTGGGTTCGAGACCCGCCTGGGCAGTTAGACCTCATCTCTACAATAAAATCAAAAAATTAGCCGGGCATGGCAGCGCATGCCTGTAATTCCAGCTACTCGGAAGGCTGAGGCGGAAGGATCGCCTGAGTCCAACAGGTCGAGGCTGCGGTGGCCGAGAGTGGCCACTGCACTCCAGTCTTGGTGACAGAGTGAGACTCCCACTCAAAAAAAAAAATCAGCAAAATCTGGAAAGAATTATACACCATGACCAAGTAAGGTTTATTCCAGAGATATAGGCTGATTCAATTTTTTAAAAAATCAATCAATGTAATCTACGTCCACAAGCCACAGAAGAAAAATCACACAATTGTATGAATCTATGCAGAACAAAAAGCATTTAACAAAATCATCATCTATCTATGACCAACACGCTCCCAAAAATAAGAAAATGGTAATTTCCTCATGGTGACAAGGGCCATGAATAAAAAACCATCAGCTGACATTTGACAAATA
>NW_007120067.1:0-788 GCF_000164805.1 Carlito syrichta
CACCACATGGAATGTATTCCAAGATCTATAATATCCTTGGCCATAAAACAAGCATAAACAAATTTCATAAATTGAAATAATTCATTGCACCTTCTTAGACCACAGTGAAATAAAAATAAATATCAACACCATCAAAATTCCCCCAAAACCTACAAAGATATGAATACTAAACAGCATGATGATGAATGACTCCTGGGTAAACACAGAAATCAAAGCAGAAATTAAAAGATTCCTGGAAACAAATGAAAATGAAGAAACATCTTACCAAAACCTCTGAGATGCCATGAAATCAGTACTAAGTGGGGAATTTATATCTCTATGATCACACATCAAAAAAATAGAAAAATCACAAGTTAACAGACTAACAAATATCCTAAGGGAGGTGGAAAGGCAAGACCACCAAATCCCTAATTTTAACAGAAGAGTGTAGATCACCAAAGTAAAGGCCCAGATATGGGACATAGAAGATAAAAATATAATAGAAAAAAAGAGTGAAACAAAAAGCTCATTCTTTCTTTCTTTCTTTTTTTGAGTTGGAGTCTCACTCTGTCACCCAGACTGGAGTGCAATGGCCACTCCCAGCCACTGTAGCCTTGACCTGCTGGGCTCCAGCAATCCTTCCACCTCAGCCTTCTGAGTAGCTGGAACTACAGGTGCGCACTACCACGCCTAGCTAATTTTTGATTTGTTGTAGAGATGAGGTCTCGTCAAGTTGCCCAGGCAGGTCTCGAACCCATGGGCTCAGGCAATCCACTCACCTCAGCCTCCCAAAGTGCTTAGATTACAGG
>NW_007120068.1:0-737 GCF_000164805.1 Carlito syrichta
CCTACACCAATAATAAACAAACAGAAACCCAAATAAAAAACACAGTGGCTCACAATAGTCACAAAAAAAATGAAATACCTTGGCATCTACCTGACCAGAGACGTGAAAGACCTTTACAATGAAAATTACAAAACACTGCTCAAAGAAATCAAAGCCGACATGAACAAGTGGAAAAATATCCCATGCTCATGGATTGGAAGAATCAACATTGTGAAGATGTCCATCTTACCTAAGGCAATCTACAAATTCAATGCAATACCCATTAAATTACCAACAACATTCTTTTCAGACCTAGAAAAAACAACACAGGAATTCATATGGAAACACAAACATCCAAGAATAGCCAGAACAATCCTCAGCAAAAAAAACAAAGCAGGAGGTATCACAATACCAGATTTCAAACTTTACTATAAAGCTACAATCATCAAAACAGCTTGGTATTGGTACAGGAACAGGCATATAGATCAATGGAACAGAATCGAGATTCCAGAAGCAAAACCTCAATTTCTCAACCAACTCATCTTCGACAAAGCCCCCACCACCTACCAATGGGGAGAGGAAAACCTATTCAGTAAATGGTGCTGGGAAAATTGGCTGACCACATGCAGAAGATTGAAACAGGACCCCTATCTATCCCCATGCACAAAGGTTAACTCCAAATGGATCAGAGACCTAAATGTAAAACCTCAAACCATAAGAACCTTAGAAAAGGAAGGAAATACTCTCATGGAAATCGG
>NW_007120069.1:0-687 GCF_000164805.1 Carlito syrichta
TCAGCTAGTTGAGTCAGCTGGCTAGCCAGGAGGCTAGCTGGTTAAGTCAACTAATTAAGATAGCTGTCTATCCAGCTTGCAGTTAAGTCAGTTGCCTATCCAGCTGGCTAGCTAGTTAAGTCATCAACTTAATTCAGCTTGCTTCCCATCTGGCTAGGCATGTAGCTAGCTAGATAATAAGCTGGCTACCCTGCTGGGTAGCTGGTTAAGTCAGCTAGTTTATTCAGCTGGCCAGCCAGCTGGCTATCTAGTTGAATCTGCTAGTTAAGCCAGCTAGCAAGCCTTCTGGCTAGCTGTTTAAGTCAGTTAGTTAAGTCAGCTGGCCAGCCAGCCAGCTAGCTATGTAGCTAGCTAATTAAGTCAGCTAGTTAGTCAGCTGGCTAGCTAGGTAGCTAGCTAGTTAAGTCAGCTAGTTAAGTCAACTGGTTAGCTAGTTAAGTCAGTTCAGTCAGTTGGCTAGCCAGATGACTATCAGGATATTTATCTAGTTAATTTAACTGACTAGCCAGCTCGCTAGCTAGTTAACTCTCCTAGTTAAGTCAGCTCACTGGCCAGCAGATTAGCTAGGTAGTTAGGTACTTAAGTGAGCTGGCAAGCCAGTGGGCTATGTAGGTGGTAGCTAGTTAAGTCAGTTGGCTAGCCATCAGGCTATCTAGTTATGACAGCTAGTTAAGTCAGCTGGCTGTC
>NW_007120070.1:0-394 GCF_000164805.1 Carlito syrichta
TCTGACTCCATGGTCATCCCATGATCTTTGGTTACAGACTTGAATCATGGCCCCTCCTACATTATGTTCTTCATCTGTAGCACAGAGACAGAGGTGAGATTTCCGAAGTGGTCTGTGATTGAAATGAATAATTGCAAACTTGAAAACATAAAGGCTGTAACTTGCATGTACTTTTTGAGAGAAGAGTATGAAGGACCGAAATCTATCTGTCCATGGGGTGATTATCTTCCCAAGGTCAATTTCAAGGCTCCATTACTTGCTTTGCTGTCCAAACAAGAAAGCCACTAGTTTACATTCAAGAATGATTTCCCTCATAATCTGTGTTTTGTGCCCAAACGTTAGTGAAATAGTCAGTGTTCATGCAGGGTTTAACTTGGCTTTGTGTCCTCTGAAG
>NW_007120071.1:0-794 GCF_000164805.1 Carlito syrichta
CTGAAATTCCAGAAGCAAAACCTCAATTTCTCAATCAACTCATCTTCGACAAAGCCTCCACCACCTACCACTGGGGAGAGGAGAACCTATTCAGTAAATGATGCTGGGAAAACTGACTGACCACATGCAGAAGATTGAAACAGGACCCCTATCTATCCCCATGCACAAAGGTTAACTCCAAATGGATCAGAGACCTAAATGTAAAATCTCAAACCATAAGAACCTTAGAAAATGAAGGAAATACCCTCATGGAAATTGGAACTGGCATCCAATTCCTGAACAAAACCTGAAACCCACAGGTCATAAGAGAGAAGATAGACAAGTGGGACCTTATGAAACTGACAAGCTTCTGCAAAGCCAAAGAAACCATCAAGAGAGCAGGGAGACAGCTTACAGACTGGGAAAAATATTTGCCAACACCAGGTCTGACAAAGGCTGGATCTACAAGGAACTCAAACGTGCTGAAAAGAAAAAAACAAACAACCCCATTATAAAATGGGCAAAAGATATGAACAGACATTTCACAAAGGAAGACATCCGAGCAGCCAACCGACACATGAAGAAATGTTCAACCTCACTAATCATCAGGGAGATGCAAATCAAAACCACACTGAGATACCACCTAACTCCAGTCAGAATGGCAATTATCAACAACTCAAAAAATAACAGCTGCTGGAGAGGGTGTGGCGAAAAGGGAACACTTCTACACTGTTGGTGGGAGTGTAAACTAGTGCAACCTCTGTGGAAAGCAGTGTGGCGATTCCTAAAGCTCTAAATATCAACTTCCCATATGA
>NW_007120072.1:0-734 GCF_000164805.1 Carlito syrichta
CTAGAGAGGTTTCAGTTATGAAAAAGGATTAGATAATTCCCTGTCCACAGGAAGTCATGAGGGAAGTCTTGGGAACCAGTCAGATGTCTAATATTTCTGCAAAGGCTTGTGACAAAGGCCAGTCTGTCTGAAAGGGTGTGTAACACTGAGTCTTTTTTCTAAGACCATGACTGATGAGTAAAGATGAGACAAGTCACTTTAGATTTTGGGGGGGAGGGTGATCACAAGCCTTGGAATTAGGCTTTATCAAAGAGGTAATTGGTCTCTTTGTCTTTTTGGCTTCATTTTTTGTTGGAAATTCTCAGAGTACCATACAGCATAGAGGCAGGAAAAGCCACATGGGCTTGTTAATAAGCCACTCAATGCAAATCCTAGGAGATAGGTGGGTGTGATACTTCAGTTATGAGGTCAGTGCAGCACCAGTCTTCTGAGAAAGTGTGTGCTACATGAGAGTAGACACATGTGTTGGCTAAATTTCCCAAGTCTCTACTACTATGCTTTAGGGTCAGCCATGAGTCCACTTTATATGCATTTCTATCATAGTCATCTTAAAACAGCAGATTCTCTTTTCATAACAAGAATGATAAACATAAAGGAGAAATGTTGTGCATGATGATACAGGAACAGTGACACAAGGTCATCCTATGATCACAAGACACAGAGCAAAGTAAAGACTAATGACACCACTGGCAGGAAATCAGTGGGAAAATCCAAAGTTGGTATAGTGAAAATAA
>NW_007120073.1:0-804 GCF_000164805.1 Carlito syrichta
ACCTGAGGCCTTTACTCCTGGATTTGCTTCCTTTCCTCCCAGCTAGGTTCTAGTCATCTCAATTCAGTTTTCCATCTAAGATTGAAAAGCATTTTGGCTAAAGACAAATGGCTCTAAAGATGCTTCTAAAGAATCAGGAACAGTCTTCTCTGTCCTCCTACAGCATACTCATAACTGGGACCTGAGTTCTTGTCATGTTTTTCTTCCACAACCACTGGATGCTGGAGTCCAGCATCTTAACTTTAGAAGCAAAGGCATAATTGGCAATCTACTCTTTGTTGCTGTCCCTGTCCTCTCTTCTACTCCCCTCAATTGCTGCAGACTTGATTTTATAAGAATACACCTTGTCATGTGTTCCCTTTTCATCAATTTACTAATATCTTTGCTCTTTTTTTAACCAAAATTTAGCTGGATACTATGAGGAAACAGTCCCAACAAATGGTTCCAGTCCTCTGAATAGCAAGATGAGGAAGGTTTCCACAGGAGCAAGGAGGATTTGTTAAGGCTACTAAACGTCACAAAAGAAGGTTTGAGATGCATTCCTGGTGCCAATACCAAGAGAAAAGGCAAGGAATAAAATCACCATCAATGGCAAGGAATCCTGATGAAAGAGATGCTGAAATGGTAACCCTTAAGTCTATCCACATCCTCCTAGCAATGTCATAGACCACTGCATAGGACAGTGGGTGTGTGACTTCTACATTTGAGTCTCTCTCTTCCACACAAAAAGGCACATTTTATAAGCTCCTTCAATGTACTGTTGTAGAGCACTAATCTGCTTAACTATGTTTGTTCACTTTTGAA
>NW_007120074.1:0-810 GCF_000164805.1 Carlito syrichta
AAGGGTGCAACTTGTCACTGCCATCAACTGGGAAGAAGCCAGGGATGCTGCAAACATTATAAAGTGCACAGGGTTGTCTCACAATGAATAATCAAACCTTAAATGAGGAAATCTGGTCTAAGCCATGTATGATAACTTTGATCCTTAAATTTCAGCCTTCTTTGAAGCTATAGGTGATCATACATTATGGATTGAATAGTGTCCCCTAAAAAAACAAATATTGAAGATCTAACTCCTAATGTGGCTATATTTGGAGGTAGATAAATTAAGATTAAATTAGGTCACATGGGGTGGAGCTAATGTGATTCCACTGGGAGGAAGGGACACCAGAGTTTCCTGTCTCCACATGCACACAGAGGAAAGACCATGTAAGGATGTCTATAAGTCAGAAAGGGGTCCTAGAAACTGACATCGATGGCACCTTAATGTTAGATTTGGAGCCTTCAGAACTGTGAGAAAAAAAATTTGTGTTGTTTCAGCCATCCAGTGAGTGATATTTTGCTATGGCAGACCATACAGATTAATAAACCATGTGATTCAGTTCTAGCTCAGAAGATGTGAGAAGTCTACTAAAGTGATTTCTGGGAAAGCATCTGCTTTTTTCATAAAAGGGAACACTATGACTGGAGCTTGCATTTTGCTCCCCCTCTTCCCATGGCTTTGCAGCAGCTGCCCTACATTCCTGAGGAGACAAGAAAATATTGTCTAAACTGACAAAATATTTTGAGACACCAGCCCTGCCACTGTTATACCACTCAACTAATGCCAGAAACCTAGCTGTGTGCTTTTTAAAATGCAAAATAAATAAGT
>NW_007120075.1:0-745 GCF_000164805.1 Carlito syrichta
GTCAAGAGGTAGAGAAGTCAACCTCTAGAGTGCCAATTTTTTTCTAAGAAACCTGAAAACTCAATTATATATCTAAAGAAAGTCCAAAATTCCTCAAAATAAATCCTACAATTAAATTAAATCTAACATCTAGTCAAAAATCGCCTGACTTTCAAAAAATCAGATACATATGATCTATAGAGAGGAGAAAAATCAATAAACAGCTTTAGAAATTATAGAGAAAAATTGGAACTAGTAGATAATGCTAGCAGATAATTTTCTTTCTCATTGATCTCTTATGCTTTCACATATCTTGTGAGCAAGACACGCTGGTTTTTGTTATGTTTTTAAGAATGTTTCTACAGAGAACAGCTTTGGTGATACAGACTTTTCCTCCATAAGTAGCAAATAATAAGTCTGTTTACAGCTTTAAAATAAAGAGACAGTGTCTCCCTCCAGAGCAAAATGCAGAAATCCTGAATGTCTGGTAAATTTTTTAAAATGTCTCACGCTAGGGCAGAGCAGATGGGCTTACTGTCCATTACAAGAGATTCAAGTTTTCTGATTCAAGGTTTATCTCCTGTGGATCAACATATTTTGTGTTTTATACACAGGGTCTCATTTTGTTGCCCAGGCTGGCTTGCAGACGTGGTTTCATTCTCGATTCTTGGGCTCAATGATCCTCCTTTCTCATCTTCCTGAACAGCTAGAGGTGCCAGTGTGTTCCAGGCATGGGATCTTGCTATGCTTATCAGGCTGGTCTCAA
>NW_007120076.1:0-700 GCF_000164805.1 Carlito syrichta
ATATGGCTTTACAGGATTCCCTCTGGAAAACTTGGATACAATTACCTCAGCTCTGCCAGAAAGAGAGAAAACCAAGACTTCCAGACTTGAGTGAAAAGTTGAAGAGTACACAGGAGCGGGGACAGCAGCCAGAAAGAGGAGTCCCACTAAGCCAGATTAAGCCACTGGGACCCCCAGGCCTGCCCTGGCTCCCGGGTCACCCTGGGCCAGTTTGTCCTCAACCTCCAGCATGGGCAAGGAGTCCTGCCCTGCTTCTGCTGCCTCTCTCCACTCTTGCTGTGACCGCTTCCTGACCCCCCCTATGACTTCCCCAGACATAGACAGCCCAGAGGCCACTGGAGGGTCCTCTACTCTCTCTTGATACTCCCATGGGTACTGTGGAGGAGTGACCACCACTGCCCATGCCTGCCCACAGATCTCCACCTTCTGCTTCCCTCTGGGGGCCTGAAATTCCCACATAATCAGGGAGATTCCCATTTTCCAAGCCTGAGGACAGACACCAAGACACCTATAATTAGTGACAATGATGCCCACAATAGTCATTACTAATTACCAGCTCTGAAGGCAGGCTTGATTTCTCTGCTAGGAGTCAAGTTTACATCCTATTCATGCTACCCCACGTGCACACTTCAGAACTTCTGCACCACACCTCAGGGGTCTTCTAGGGCCTTGACACAGATTGGGGGGTGCCTCTTCTCCA
>NW_007120077.1:0-750 GCF_000164805.1 Carlito syrichta
CAAAGCTGTACATCCTTATTATTTTTCATTTTACATGTTAGCAACTACATTTAAATTTAAGCGAATATCAATAGTATCAATATATAGCAGTCAATGGTTAAGACTAGCCATGAGAAAACTGTGGATTAGATGCCCACAAAGTTTTGAGACATTAGGGCCACATGATCTCAAAGTAGTCCCTTTCTCATAAATATATATATTTAATTATTTATTTATATGGACTGGGTGCAGTGGCTCATGCCTGTAATCTCAGCACATTGGGAGGCCAGGACAGGAGGATCGCTTGAGCCTAGTCATTTGAAACAAGCCTGGGCAGCATAGCAACACCTCATCTCTACAAAAAATAAAAAAAAAATTACCTGAGTGTGGTGGCACATGCCTTTAGCCCCCAGCTACTCGAAAGACTGAGACGGGAGGATCACCTGAGCCTAGGAGGTTGAGGCTGTAGTGAGTTGTAATCATGCCACTGCACCCCAGTCCGGGTGAAAGAATGAGACCGCTGATTCAAAATGAAGTAGGCACTATTGTGATCCTCATTTTACAGATGAGGAATCTGAGGCACAGAGAAGTCAAGTCTGCTAAAGTCACAGAACAAATAAGTAGTTGTGCCAGAATTCCAACACTGACCCTCCAGCACTATAGCTATCTCTTAACTTTGTTCATGTAAACTTGTATTTCTTTTCTTTTCTTTCTTTCTTTTTTTTTTTTTTTTGAGACAGGGTCTTGCTTTCTTGCTCAGGCTGGAGTGCA
>NW_007120078.1:0-748 GCF_000164805.1 Carlito syrichta
GTTTCTTGATTTTTTGTATTATCTTTTTGTCTTCTATGTCTGGAATTGGGCTTTTATTTTGGTGATCTGGATTCTTCTGCTGAAATTAGGGTTTTTGTGGTCTTGCTTTTCCAGCTTCTTTAGGTGGCTTGTTAGGTTGTCAATTTCTGTTCCTTCCATTTTCCTCATGTGTGTTTGTAGGGATATAAATTCCCCTCTTATTACAGCTTTTAAGGCATCCCAGAGATTTTGGTAAGATGTTTCTTTATTTTCATTTGTTTCCAGGTATCTTTTGATCTCTATTTTGATGTCATCATTGACCCAGGAGTTATTTAGCATCATGCTGTTTAGTGTCCATGTCTTTGTGGGTTTTGGGGGGACTTTGTTGGTGTCAATGTTTATTTTTATTCCACTGTGGTCCGAAAAGGTGCATGGCAGAATTTCAGTCCTTTTAACTTTGCTTATACTTGATTTGTGTCCAATTATGTGGTCGATCTTAGAATATGTTCCATGTGGTGATGAGTAGAATGTGTATTCTGTGGTCTTTGGATGGAGTGTTCTGTAGGTATCAATTAAGTCCATTTGGTCCAAAGTTACATTGAGGTTCCGGATCTCCTTGCTGATTTTTTGTCCTGATGATCTGTCTAGGGTTGTGAGTGGGGTCCCCAGTTATGATAGTGTTAGAGCCAATAACTTTCTTTAGTTTTCCAAGAAGCTGCTTTATGAAAGTTGGCGCACCTATGTTGGGTGCATATATATTTAGAATAGA
>NW_007120079.1:0-700 GCF_000164805.1 Carlito syrichta
GTGAAAGTCTGTGAGCCAGTCCTTTGGAATTTAGTGTGATTGACAAGGCTGAGATTAACCATGTCTTGTTTCTGCACAGGCATCCTGACTTTCTATTCTGAGATGCCTGGCTAGGTCTGGGCCACAGTCATCTCTGTGGCTAACACTTGAACAGGGATGGACTGTCGGCCCCTCCAGAACCACATGCAGTGGGAAGAGGGAATTCTCTGAACAAATGGCAGTACTCTTTCTAGAATGTGGGGCCAGGGATGCGAGGTAGCCAGAAACCACGTGCATGCACTACCGGCAAGCAGATGAGAAAGGGCTTTCAGTAAACCTGTCTGAATCCTCTGGGATCTCACTGGAGTTTCTAGATTATGTGATTTAAATCCCAGGAGGTAAATAGAGACCTGGATCTTAGTTCTCATTTCTTTTTTAATGGACACAGGCTTGTTTTCCTTAACTTGGATGATATCAATTGGTTGCCTAGCACATGGTTCTCCGGTCATATTTTTTCCTAAAGAAATCATATAATTCAAACAATAGAAAACTTAATTTGTTTCTATATTCATGTTGTCACAAGAAGCAGGCTTATTATTATGCTGAAGCTACTGGTAGTAGTGGGGGCTTTTGAATTCAGTAGTCATTTGACACCTCTCTCTCTCTCTCTCTCTCTTTCTCCTCTCTCTCCCTCTCTCTCTCTCTATTAGGCCCAGAACCA
>NW_007120080.1:0-655 GCF_000164805.1 Carlito syrichta
GTCTTTGGATGGAGTGTTCTGTAGGTATCAATTAAGTCCATTTGGTCCAAAGTTACATTGAGGTTCCGGATCTCCTTGCTGATTTTTTGTCCTGATGATCTGTCTAGGGTTGTGAGTGGGGTATTGAAGTCACCAGTTATGATAGTGTTAGAGCCAATATCTTTCTTTAGTTTTCCAAGAAGCTGCTTTATGAAAGTTGGCGCACCTATGTTGGGTGCATATATATTTAGAATAGATATTTCTTGTTGATGGATTGAGCCTTTTATCATTATGTAGTGGCCTTCTGTATCTTTCTTGATTTTTAATAGTTTGAAGGGTATTTTGTCTGAAATTAAGATGGCTACTCCTCCTTTCTTTTGTATTCCGTTCGCCTGGAAGTTTGTTTCCCATCCTCTTACTTTGAGTCTGTGGATGTCCTTTCTAGTGAGGTGAGTCTCTTGAAGGCAATAGATTGTTGCCTGATGATATTTTATCCATTTTGCCAATCTATGTCTTTTCAGTGGTGCATTTAGTCCGTTCACATTTAGGCTAATAATTGAAATGCAAGAGTTGATCCCTGTCATAAGGTTCTTACAGAGTTGTTCCTGTTTATTTGTTGTCTTTCTTTGGGTTTTGGAGTTGGTTCATGTGTGTTTTTAATCTTTTGCCTGTACTC
>NW_007120081.1:0-813 GCF_000164805.1 Carlito syrichta
AGTACCTGTGTGGGGTGTTCACTGGTTTTTCACTTCCCAACCCACAGGTTGATGACTTCTGTCAGATGACATAGCTGAGGCTTTATGACTAAAACAGGCTTTATGGTGTACATATATGGGCATTCGTGTGTGTACATGTATGCTAACTTTTGCCAAGAGGCAGAGCTTACCTATTCTGGAGAGCACATCCTTGGTCTCCCCAGGTAATAGCAGTTGTGACTTCTCTCCACTCTGATTAGCATATTCCTGCAACTTACAGTAAGTTCTCCACATACAAACCTTCAAGTTGTGAACTTTCAAAGATGTGAATGTGTGCTTGGATGTCCAGTCTTGTAAGTTAGTCCATGTGTCTGATATACATTGTTATGTGCATGCAAAGTACTGTAAGATTAAAAAAATTTTCTTTATTTTTTTATTTTTTGTTTTTTATGCATTATTTTTGTGAAAAGTATTATAAACCTATGATAGTATATTACTATGTAGTCAATTGTGTTAGTTGGGTACCTATATTTACTTTATTGGATTTATGAACAAATTGGACTTGCAAATATGCTCTCAGAATGGAACTCGTTCATATGTAGGGGACTTAACTATTAATATCATAGACTCTGATTGGCCCCTTGCTGTGTTGTGTACTGCCTGAACAAGAGATAGTGTCTTACCATGAGTAGGGTGCCACGAAGCTCCTCCTTCCCCTTCTTATTAGAATGTGTGCCAGATTCCTCTGTGCATCAGAGGAAGCTGCTGAAATAAAGTTTTGGGGCACTGCGGATCCAGGTGATCATCTGCGTAAGACACTACCAATTCTACTGG
>NW_007120082.1:0-608 GCF_000164805.1 Carlito syrichta
AAATTTTTTAAATGTCTCACGCTAGGGCAGAGCAGATGGGCTTACTGTCCATTACAAGAGATTCAAGTTTTCTAATTCAAGGTTTATCTCCTGTGGATCAACATATTTTGTGTTTTATACACAGGGTCTCATTTTGTTGCCCAGGCTGGCTTGCAGACGTGGTGTCATTCTCGATTCTTGGGCTCAATGATCCTCCTTTCTCATCTTCCTGAACAGCTAGAGGTGCCAGTGTGTTCCAGGCATGGGATCTTGCTATGCTTATCAGGCTGGTCTCAAACTTTTGGCCTCCAACAATTCTCCTAGATAAGACTCCCACAATATTGGAGTTGTAGGCATAAGTCACTGAATCCAACCTGTATCATATGACAAAATAGTGCTCAGCAGTTAAGGAAAAAAGGAACTAATAATGCTCATCACAACATAAATGATTCTTCTTCTTTTTTTTATTTTTTGAGTTAGATTCTCACTCTGTCACCCAGACTGGATGCAGTGGTATGCTCTCAGTCATCAGAGTCTTGACCTTTTGGGTCCAGCATTCTCTCCGCCTCCCCCTTCCAAGTAACTAGAACTACGGGCGCGTCCTACCACGCCCGTCTAATTTTGGATTT
>NW_007120083.1:0-726 GCF_000164805.1 Carlito syrichta
CTAGTTAACCCTAGTTAAATGAATGACTAAGAAGGTCAACAGTTTTAAGCTTTGAGGAAAAAAATACCTAAACAGAACAAGTGACACAGTTTAGTGGCTGAGAGGACCAGACACCAATGGGATACCAATGGGATAAAACCATAAATTCAGTCAAATTTTCAAGAAAGAGGTCATAAAAAAATTAGTTGTAAAATGTCCAATCCTATTGGATAATTGTCAAGTGTCACGCAATAGCATTCCAGACACTCTAGACATGTAACAAGTAGTGGCTGAGTTAAGAAATGAAACTTCAGACTATTTATGAGGTACTTGAGCTGGGAATTCAAATCCCTAAGCTCATCCTCTTCTGTTACCATTCTGTCCAGTGGCATTAGGAACAAACAGTCAACCTCACTATGTTTATTGGTTTTCAAAAAATATGTTTTCAAGGCTTATATACACAGCCACCCAGCTGCTTGGTTAGGCCAATGCAATGAGGGATATTTTACATATTTCTATTGGTGACCCATGTCACAGGCTGTCCAGACTCTATCAATAGATATAGTCACTTGTGTCTTCAAATCTAATCAGATCAGAGAGCCAGTTCAAGAAACCCCAAAATCAGTACAGCCACCTCATTATTAAAATTTGTTTTTCTAGAACCACTTTCAGTATCAAAATCTGTTTTAGTCTGAACTCTCTAGAGAAACAGAACCAATAAGACATATAGACTATAGGGTACATAGG
>NW_007120084.1:0-358 GCF_000164805.1 Carlito syrichta
GCCTGGAGTCGATCCTCCCGCCAAAACACAGCCTCACCCAAGGTTTTCTGGGTTTTGATAAGGGTCGAGGTGGGGGTTTGTTAGGTTGTCCAGCCTGGACTGGCCATCTTCCCATCTTGGCCTTCCCCAGTGCTGAGGAGACAGACGTGAGTCACCTGACCATCCTCACTCCACCAAAGGTTTAAGAGTCACGTCCTCCCTTTCCCTGAGGTGCCCCCTGGGAGGAGTGAGCAGTTCCAACCTGGGGAACAAGGCAGAAGGAGGAGTTGGCACCCTGGCAGAGACACACCCTTGTGCCAGGTGCTGAAACCATGGGAAACTTGGTGGGTGAATTTATCCACCTTCTCTGGGATCCTGA
>NW_007120085.1:0-326 GCF_000164805.1 Carlito syrichta
ATCTTCCCACGTCATGGTTTTGATTTATTGAACCGAGCATTTCCTTTCCATTGGCGTATGTCCTCTGCAATGTCTATCAGCATGAGTTTGTACTGGTTAGTGTACTGTTGTATTGTCCGCTTAACTTTGTTTTTGTACTATTTTGTGGTTTTGGCTGCTATGGTAATTGAATTGTTTCCTTAGTGGTTTCTTCAGGTGGACTTTGAAAGTGTAGAGAGACACCAGGTGTTTGTATGTTGAATTTGTGTCCCGCAACAATGCTGAATTTTGAGTTCTGAAAGGGTGAGTGTGTGTGTGCGAGTGTGTGTGTATGTGTGTGTGTGTCA
>NW_007120086.1:0-696 GCF_000164805.1 Carlito syrichta
GGCTCACACAGCCTGGCGTGAAAAACGGTGACTATTATTTCATTCGCTGCAGCCATGTCGCACAGTGCTGGCACAAAGCAGGGGCCTAAACAGTGTCTGCAGACAGAATGAATGATTGCATGTTCAAGTTCATGTCCCAACTCAATAAACGCCACTTACAAACCCAAGGTGCAAGATTAGTCTCAGTGATCAGGAATTCCTGCTTCTTCTAAGCCAGATTCTGTTCAACATCCCAGCGTTGCACTGCCTGTAGAACTTACAAAGAAACAAATTGGACACTGCAGGAGACTTGGTCTATGCTTTAATAATAGCAAATGTTTACAAAGGCTCTGATGGGCACCAGACACTGCTCTAAGCACTTGATTTCCTCAGTTGACAGTGTTCTGAGGAGACCTGCCTCAGCATCAGTGCAATAGGTCAAAGCAGCCTCCTTGGACAACTGTCATTTGTTACTAGCAAAAGGGTACTAATGTATGCAAACTAAAATTACTTCAAAGAAAAGTAGTGGGGTAGCTGGGCATGGTGGCTCACACCTATAATCCCAGCGTTTTGGGAGGCCAAGGTGACAGAATGGCCTGAGCCCAGGAGTTTGAGACCGGCTTGGGCAAATTGGTGAGACCTCATCTCTACAATAAATCAAAAAGTTATCCAGGCATGGTGGCGTGTGCCTGTAGTTCCAGCTTCTTGGAAGGCTGA
>NW_007120087.1:0-709 GCF_000164805.1 Carlito syrichta
GATGGGTGGGAGACAGACTGGTCAGTTAGCTTCGTCTTGAGCAACAGCGCCATTGTGAGGAAATACTTTCATGAAGTGTAAGTCAGAAACATCTATGCAAGTCCTAGCTGAGGAATCAAGGGTTGAACAGAACTGGCAGAAGCCAGAGACAGATGCAGAGATTTGGAGAAATTCTGTTGAATGAGGGACGAAGACTGAGCCAGCAGCTTCCAAGAGGTCTCAGCACAGGCAGGAGGGGGCCAGGGTTTCATTTTCCTCAGAGTTTGAGTAGTTCTAGAGCATACCATTTGCAGTCAAGAGCAGGCCTTGAGGCATTTATCATATAAACAGTGTGTTTGGGGTTGTAGGCTTCTTGTTTCTTTTTTTGAGTTAGATTCTCACTCTTTTCATCCAGGCTACAGTACAGTGAGGTGCTCATGGCCATCACAGCCTCCAACTGGTGAACTCAGGCTATCCTTCTGCCTCAGCCTTCCAAATAGCTGAAAGGTACTGTAGATGCACGCCACCATGTCTGGCTCACAGGTTAACTGACAAATTAACCAATCCAAGTTGTGCCTGAAAATGATAAGACCCATGACTAGTTATCACCCAGAGAACTGGCCATATACTCGACCCTCTATCCTCTTCCTGATGCCTTTACTCTTGGATTGACTTCCTTCCCTCCCAGCCAAGTTCTAGTAGTCTCAATTCAGTTTTTCATCTAAGAATG
>NW_007120088.1:0-834 GCF_000164805.1 Carlito syrichta
CAGTGGCCGATCCCGGTCACCACAACCTCGACCTGCTGGGTTCCAGCGATCCTTCCGCCTCAGTCTTCCAAGTAGCTGGAACTACAGGTGCATGCTACCACGCCCAGCTAATTTTTAATTTATTGTAGAGATGAGGTCTCGCCAAGTTGCCCAGGCGGGTCTCAAACCTGCTGTCTCAGGCAATCCACTCACCTCAGCCTCCCAAAGTGCTGGGATTACAGACTGAGCCACCGAGCCTGGCATTTTTTTTTAACCAAAAACGACATGACCCCCATGCCTCACCCTCCCTATACACCCAATCTTGCTCCAAGTGACTTTTTTTGTTTCCCTAGATGAAAAAATCCTCAAAAGGAAATGTTTTAATGATGAGGTGAAAGAAAAAACAGTAGAAGCGCTAAAAGGCATCAAAACTGACAAGTTCAAAAACTGTTTAGAACACAGGAAAAAGCATCTTGATAGGCGTATTGCATCAAACAGAGAGTACTTTAAAAGTGACTGAAGTTTAAACATATAAAAATAAATATGCACTTTTTATAAATAAATTCCAGGTATTTTGGGGTCCCTCCTCTTAGTTCAAGAAGATGTGTATGTGTGCCAAGTTGACAAGGGGTGAATTGTGATGGTGAATTTCATGTGTCAACTTGACTGGATGGAGGAATGTTCAGCTAGCTGGTGAAACCATTCCTGGTTGTGTCTGTGAGGATGTCTCTGGAAGAGATTAGCATTTGAGTCAGTACACTGAGAAGAGAAGACCGGCTGTCACCGGGTTGGCTGGCCATTATCCAGTTCCTTGAATCCCAGAATAGAACAAACAGGCACAGAAAGGATCAATTG
>NW_007120089.1:0-326 GCF_000164805.1 Carlito syrichta
GGAAGCAGGTGAGCGCAGGCGGGGGACTCGCGCCTCCCCTCCGGCGACGCCGTGGGACCCGGCGGAACCCCGGCGGCCGGCCGAGCGCGCCCGGGGGTCCGGGCCGCCTGCGGGACCGGGCGTCCGCCGCGCGTGCGTGAGCCGGGCTACCCGCGGGCGGAGGGAAGCGCGAGCCGCGTCTCGGACGTTCCGCCCGCGTCCGCTGCGCTCTGCTCTTGGCCTTGAGCGCCGGTCGCGTCCTCCGTGTCGCGAGGTCCCGGAGCGACGGCGTCAGTCGATGCTGGAAGACCCGGTCTCCGCATAGAGCGGCCTGACGACGGCTCCGT
>NW_007120090.1:0-840 GCF_000164805.1 Carlito syrichta
TCGGCCAGGGATCCCATTCTGCTGTTGCCCCCTCCAGCTCCACTCCACTGCCCGGTTGTTTCCTCCAGCTCAATGGCGACAACATCCGTGCCCTCCACCCACCTCCGAAAAGGGAATGCGGACACAGAGTCACTGGGTCATTGGGCCTGAGTGGAACACAAAGCAACCCCTGGAATTCGCCAGGTCGTCATCAGAAGCATCAATGAGATGCAAAAATGAAAGACAAGATGAAGAACGATCACACCTGGTTGGACGCTGCCTTTCTGGTAGGTAGCTCCCCCAACCCAGCAACCACACTGTCTGCAGTCTCCACTGCTCTCCTGGCAGCAGCCTATGGCGCCAGAGATGACAACTTCCTTCCCCAGCTACTGCTTGCTCGCCATGCTCTTGCTGGTTCTCATTCGGTGGGAGTGGGTTCGCCCCTGACCCGTGTGTTTGTGTGTGTGTGTGTGTCTGTGTGTGTGTGTGAGTGCGAGTGTGTGTGTATGCCCGAGAATGCTCGGTGACATGTAGCGACTCTCTCCGTGAGCCCGCACCAGGAATCTCCGCGAAATTACTCACAGGACTGTGCTTGGTGGGCTTGGCAGTGGGTCTCTAGGGTGAAGCACTTGGTGTCTTCTCTCCAGTCTCTGCTGCTCAGGAGACCTGGGTGTAGCAAATACCATGCACTTCCCACTCCTCCTCCCCTCGAATTTTGTGAATAACTCTGGGCACTGTCTATGCGTATGTTTGGGATTTCTGAATGAAACATTGGATGTGAGTTTGTACAGCGTGTCCACACGGATTTGTGGTAGGGGATATGCATGTGGGACTGGGTGCCATGCTTCTGTTTGTCACGTC
>NW_007120091.1:0-777 GCF_000164805.1 Carlito syrichta
CTGTAACACTGGGGACGTGAATACCCCATTAACAACCCTAGATAGATCATCGAGGCAAAAAATCAACAGAGATCTAGAACCTCAACTTGACACTTGACCAAATGGACTTAATAGATAATAGATACCTACCCCTAACAATATACATTCTACATGTCACCACATGGAATGTATTCCAAGATCTATAATATCCTTGGCCATAAAGCAAGCATAAACAAATTTCATAAATTGAAATAATTCATTGCACCTTCTTAGACCACAGTGAAATAAAAATAAATATCAACACCATCAAAATTCCCCCAAAACCTACAAAGATATGAATACTAAACAGCATGATGATGAATGACTCCTGGGTAAACACAGAAATCAAAGCAGAAATTAAAAGATTCCTGGAAACAAATGAAAATGAAGAAACATCTTACCAAAACCTCTGAGATGCCATGAAATCAGTACTAAGTGGGGAATTTATATCTCTATGATCACACATCAAAAAAATAGAAAAATCACAAGTTAACAGACTAACAAATATCCTAAGGGAGGTGGAAAGGCAAGACCACCAAATCCCTAATTTTAACAGAAGAGTGTAGATCACCAAAGTAAAGGCCCAGATATGGGACATAGAAGATAAAAATATAATAGAAAAAAAGAGTGAAACAAAAAGCTCATTCTTTCTTTCTTTCTTTTTTTTGAGTTGGAGTCTCACTCTGTCACCCAGACTGGAGTGCAATGGCCCACTCCCAGCCACTGTAGTCTTGACCTGCTGGGCTCCAGCAATCCTTC
>NW_007120092.1:0-545 GCF_000164805.1 Carlito syrichta
CTGGTCTTCTTGATAGTTGTAACTGAGAATATGGACATACAAAGGGGAGATTCCAGGACCCAAATAATCTTATCACCATATTTGTATGTAACTATTGCCTTAAGATGTACCTTGTATTCCTAAATCATCTGTTTGTCATTCTATTCCGGTAGTGGACTGGTGTTTTGAGGTTGCCAAATACTTATTAAGTACTTTTAAAAGTAACCAGGATTCATGGATTCCACGACCGTAGGTAATTCCTGGGCGTCTGCCTATGTTTATAAAGAGTTTTTGGATCCAAAAAAGAAAGGAGCATCAGGGCATCTTGCTGAGAACGAAAAGGAAATCTGGTTCTAGGAGTTCTCATTCGCCAGAATCTACAGGGCCTCTTGATAAGGTTTAAACAGCAATGTGGGCTTGAAGGTCCCTACATTTTTAGGAGCGACTAGCTCCGTAGATACCCTTAATCTGTCATTACAGATCCCCAGGAACATTCTGGTACTCTTGATAGTTGTAGTCGAGGTTCTGGTCCTACAAATCCTTTTGTGTCCTAGGACATGTACCCC
>NW_007120093.1:0-414 GCF_000164805.1 Carlito syrichta
TGTTGGATCTTTACCTGGGTTGGGTATCAATGTGATGTTGGCTTCGTAAAATGATTTGGGGAGAGTTCCATCTTTTTCAATCGCCTGGAATACCTTCAGTAGGATTGGTATATCAGCTCCTCCTTGAATGTCTTGTAGAATTTTGCTGGAAAGCCATCTGGACCCGGGCTTTTTTTTGTAGGTAGTTTTCTTATTATGTAGTCAATTTCCTTGATTGTTATTGATATATTTAGGGTCTCAATTTCTTCTTGTTCCAACCTAGGTAGGTTGTGTGATGTCAGAAAGTCCTCCATTTCCTTAAAGTTTTCAAGTTTGTTTCCATACAAGTGTATGTAGTAGTCTCCAGTGATCTTTTGTATTTCTTCAGGGTCAGATGTGACTTCATCTTTTTTGTTTCTGATTGTGCTTATTTGG
>NW_007120094.1:0-815 GCF_000164805.1 Carlito syrichta
CGGTTCTTCTTGTTGACAAATATCGCTTCAACACATTCATAGGATATTAAAATTTATGAAGAATGTTGTCACATGCAAAGCATGTTACAGTGTGCTTTCTTTCTTTCTTTTCTTTCTTTTTTTTGAGTTGGAGTCTCACTCTGTCACCCAGACTGGAGTGCAGTGGCCGCTTCCAGCCACCGCAGCCTCTACCTGCTGGGCTCCGGTGATCCTTTCTCCTCAGCCTTCCAAGTAGCTGAAACTACAGGTGCGTGCTACCACGCCCGGCTCATTTTGATTTGTTGTAGAGATGAGGTCTTGCCAAGTTGCCCAGGCGGGTCTCGAACCCGCGGGCTCAGGCAATCCACTCACCTCAGCCTCCCAAAGTCGCGGGATTACAGGCTGAGTCACCAAGCCTGGCTTCTTTTCTTTTTAAATAATTTTTTAAGATTTGTATTTATTTTAAAGATGTGGGGTACAATTTATGACTAGGTAGATAAGAGGTCATTACACAGGTAAAGTTTGGGCCTCCACACACGTGTACCACAGCACAATTCACAATAGCAAAAACATGGAACCAACCATGCTGCCCATCGAAAGTGGACTGGATAAAAAAATGTGCTACATATGAATGATGGATTACTATGCAGTCATAAAAAAGGACAAAATTAGGGACTTTGCAGCAGTGATCTATCACAGAAACAGAACTGTGAGTGCCTAATGTCTCACTCATAAGCAGATCCTGAACATTTATCATAACACTATAAGAAAATGTTTGGTAGTAGTGCAATGCTGCCAGTGGGGATGGGGGTACATAACATCAGTAAGGGTACCTG
>NW_007120095.1:0-784 GCF_000164805.1 Carlito syrichta
ACATATGCCAGATCACATATCACATATTTTCTAACACTCCTATAAATTTTCTTATATCCATGGAAGTTCCATAAATTTTATTTTTTCCCATTTCAATGACTTAGTGAGCACTCAGTGTTCTACTCATGTTCTTATACTTCTTTTATCAACATAACTAAACACAACCATTATTTTTTCTAGTTCTATTCCTGACATAAATAACAAGTTTTATTAAAATAGCAAAATTTTTAAATTAAACTTTGTTATGGATGAATTTGAAAATCAGCATTAGTTGCAGGCAGTGATTTCTACTAAAAACACTTGATAATAACTATTGTCTATCAAAGCATGCAGAAAAGTGTTATTTGGTGCATAAAAATTATATTAGTTGTATAAATTAGGGCTAAGATAAAGGCTATAACTGATTTGAACAATTTGGAAATTTTCATTACTTTCTCTGAGTTATCACATCTCATAAACTTCTGCTATTGTGTATTACTCAGTATTAAATTTCAGCTAACAGAAACAAGGATGAATAGTTTGGTAAGGTACAAGAGCAACATCAATCATCACAGCGCTATGTCATTATATAACACTCCACCCTAAACTTAATTTTGATTGGAACTTAAAATACTGATTTTGCTGTTCTTAACAATTCTAACCCATTTTCTTGATCAAATTTTCTTTGAATAGTTGTATGTTTTGTGGGAAGCCTAAATCAACATTTTGTGGTAGAATGGTGGAGAAATTAATGTTGGAAGTCATTATTATCTATGGGAAATTCACAGGTGTCATTTTAACAGTA
>NW_007120096.1:0-804 GCF_000164805.1 Carlito syrichta
TCATAGTAGTAATGAATAAACTGGCAATGAACAATGGTCCTAACACTTCCATTTTTCAGATACAACTAAATCTTTGTATAAAACAGCAGATCAAATGAACCTAAGTTGGGGCTAAGGTCATTAAAGTACATCATTTTTCAAAAGTACAACTTCCCCTCATATCATTCAAATATTTTGAAACACCCAATGTTAGAAAAGATAATGTAATCTGGTACCTAATCTCTATTTAGTTTATTGTCTTCACTGAAAATTGATTTGTTTTTTAAAAAAAGTATCCTTAGCCGGGCTCGGTGACTCAGCCTGTAATCCTGCGCCTTTGGGAGGCTGAGGTGAGTGGACTGCCTGAACCTGCAGGTTTGAGAGCCGCCTGGGCAGCGAGACCTCATCTCTACAATAAATCAAAAAATCAGCTGGGTGTGGTAGTGCAGGCCTGTAATTCCGGCTACTCATAAGGCTGAGGCAGAAGGATCGCCGGAGCCCAGCAGGTTGAGGCTGCGGTGGCCGGGAGTGGCCACTGTACTCCAGTCTGGGTGACAGAGTGAGACTCCAACTCAAAAAAAATAAATAAATAAAATAAAATAATAAAAAATAAAAAAGTATCCTTCTTTTTCTAATGATAAATTTAAGTTTTTTTCTTCAAAGAGAAAATCATCAAAAATATGTACAACAGGTATATAATGCATGAGAAAATATGAATGTAGGCCACAGGAAAGTTAACAAATTAGTTCTGTCACTGCTGTATTCCAGTGCCCAGAACAGTGTCTGGCATCTAATGGGTACCCAGTAAATCATGATGAATACAGA
>NW_007120097.1:0-741 GCF_000164805.1 Carlito syrichta
TGGATTATATCATCAGCAAAGAGGGATATCTTGACTTCCTCTTTGCCTATATGGATACCCCTAATTTCCTTCTCTTGTCTAATTGCCCAAGCTAGGACTCAGGATATATTTTATAACTAATTCTTTCTGACACATATATTAGAATGTGGTGTCATTTCAAACTTGTTTGTGGGAGTAACATTAAATAATTTTCCTGACTCAGATTGAATGATGAGTAATATTTGCTTTGAAAGAAATTTAATCTTCCTGTATTTTATTTTCTTCACTGTTTCTATTCTTTGGGCATGCATTTTTGCTTTGTTTAGAGCTGATTTTAAAATTAGCTATTAACAATTATATAGTTTATATATGAATGTCATATAAATTATAAAGCATATAGAAAATTCATAATGTAATTTGTGCTTCTAAATACAAAAGCATAAAAATGTATGAAATTTCCTCCTTTTATAATTTTCTACCACTTTCCTGGGTAACAATTGTTAACTGACTATTGTCACATGGTCAGGAAGTGGGTGGGGTTTTATGGGTGCATGTACATGTATACCACATACACTTGAATTTAGGATTATAGGATTCCTGTTTACATATTGTCTTTCAACATGATTATTCTTACCACTTTCTCATAGACATATTTCCATGTCAGGATGTATTTTCATGTTTCTTACCTTATCTTTTTGTAATGATTTTATGGTATTATTTTATGGTATATATGTATTATTATTATTATTATTATTATGGTAT
>NW_007120098.1:0-610 GCF_000164805.1 Carlito syrichta
GCTCCTGGCAGTATATCAAACTAGAGCATATCAAACTAGGCAGTATATCAAACTAGAGCATGAATAAAGTGTGGATCTTTACCAAACATCTCTCTACAGTGGATTACTAAAGTCTAGTTGCAGGGTTTTCATGGGTAATAAATAACCCATATTGTAATGTAGGTAAAAAACATGTACTAACAATGCCGGACATAGAGAGGCACATAGCAGTGATAACTAAATCATCATAGAAAATTTAACTGTGGAAGAAGCAAATCCTAATGTGCTTACCAAGACATTTTGAATTCTCAAAGTTCAAAATGAATATCTAGAAAAAAACTACTTTAATTTCTAGCAGCATTGTTTGGCAAATTCAGATAAGGGATATATATGTATGGTTATGCTGGCACTGTACTAATCTCTTTAAATGATTTTGGAAATCTAATTATTTGCAACTGTTCTGCAGACTTGAACATCATCACCATCCTAAATTTACAGGTACAGATGAAGAGTCTTAGATGAGTAAAACAACTTGTCCAAAGTCAACCTAGTGAGTGGAAAAGCTGGCATAAGACGCCATACAGGCATCACTGCATTTTCTAAATATTTGTTTCACAATAATTCACCCTTA
>NW_007120099.1:0-824 GCF_000164805.1 Carlito syrichta
TAACAGAACAGGTCTTTCTGTGAAGTAACTGAGTACACATGGTTTTTTAATCAGCTGGTTCCAAAACTTCTTATTAAGCACTACTTCAAAGAAAAAAACAAATTATGTTTTGGTCTGATTGCTTATATAGGCATTTCCAAATAGGAAAAAAATCCTTAGAATGAAAATACTTTGAAAATATATTAATTACTTTAGACATAAAGAGTATCCTTGAAAATAAATGCTGATATGAATGTGATTCAAATATAATATATTTAAAATGGAAAGGAAAAATATAATACACCTGGATAGAATTATGCAAATGGCATGGGTAAAATTTTCCCCTAGGGATAATTTCAGCATGTTCTCTAAATTCATTTTTTCATAAAAGAAAAAGTTGAGATAATCTTTTTAGATTTCCTTAAACTGATGCAGAGTTTATTCTTAGACTAACAAATTAATAAAGCAAGTATTTTTAAAGAATTAGCATATGTTGCTCTTTATGATTATGAACGGCTTCTGCTTAGTTTTGGTAATCAGGCATGTTTATTACTAGAGTCATTTGACAGTGCTCTCAAATAAGTCACCTTAGTATAATTGCTTTCATTCTTAGACATATGTCTTTTCATTAGATGTAAGTGTTCATTTCTTAGGCATGAATATTTATTTTAAGCAGGCAGAGTGAAAAAATATCAACAACATGAGATTAGTGTCAACAGACAAGTGGTGTTCTTAAAACAGATTTAGCAATATATCTTGAATACACTGTCATGTGTTTAAGCTTCAGTTTCTCATCGGTGCAGTTGAGGGAAAGATATATGTTTAACTGTTGTTTGGGGGATCAA
>NW_007120100.1:0-773 GCF_000164805.1 Carlito syrichta
ACAGTTTTTGAACTAGTCCACCTTGAAGTCTTTTAGAGTTTCTGCCTTTTGTTCATTTGTTTGACCTCTTCCACATCAGCAAAATATTTCCCTTTGAGGACTTTTTTATCCAGAGAAACAATAAAAAGTCACTTGAGATCAGGTGAATGGGGAGGGTGGGCATGGAAGTCATGCCATTTTAGGTAAAAACTGCTGAGTACTCAGGGAAGTGTGGCAGGTGCACTTGCAAATCACCTTTCATGAAATGGGCAAGCGTGTTGAAAGATCCTCCCAAAAAAATAATTACCTGAAGCAGAGCATAGCCTCTTCCAACTGTGAAAGGGAAAAGAAGCAGCCTCTGCTCCTGGAATTGTATGGGGGGAGGATGAAAGAAATGACTTCAGCCTTGAAACAGGAATTACTCCCTTCCTGGAGGTTTTTCTTTGAAGGTTTCTCCTCTGTAAACATTGCAAGATAAATTGTATCTTTAACCACTACACATCTGCTTCTGTAAACTCACTAGCTTGCTGATGTCAGCAGAATATTGCAATAAGAGCTCTGGAAAATGTCCAACTCTAACTTTAGCTAACCAAAATGTAAGCTAGGACTACTTAAGGGAGCTCTCAGTGGGGGCTCAGGGCCATCTTGCTTGGAATCCTCTTCTTGCAAGCTGTCACCAGTTGACAGAGCCTTGACTAATAAACTTCTCCTTTGTTAAAATTAAGTTGGTGAACTGTTATTTAATCACTTGGACCCTACTTCACAACAACACTAGCTGATGCATTGATGCCAAT
>NW_007120101.1:0-784 GCF_000164805.1 Carlito syrichta
CCTTTACACATTTTATTTCACTTGCTTTCACATAACATATTATTTTATTTGATCCTCATGACAACTCAATGAGATGCACAGAAGGGCTATCAACATTCTCTGAGATGTACAAAGTTGAATTATTAAATAGCCCAAGGCTACAAAGCTAGTAAGTGGATAAACAGGGCCTGTAAGCATGACGATATTGACAAGGACAATGTTTAAATACAAAAGAGCAGGTAGTATTTGTTATTCAACTCTATTGTGCTAAGTTCTCTCTAGGAGCTTTCCATGATCATAATAGACTACAGAACACACATGGTTAATATTTTCTATTTCCACTACTCTTGAGAAACTTCAAAGGTCCCTGTCATTTTGGTGAAACAAAAATTTGAATCACTAGTAGTCTTCAGGTAAGAAAATAAATTATGTAAAAGGTGGCAGCACCTCTCCTACTGCCAGTAGTCACAGGTCAGTTAGGTTGTTCCCCATTCCCAGGATATGTGGTTACTAGTTAAATGATTAAAGATCATATGCACAATTTTCTATTCCATTTAAATGCATTTTATGGTAAAAAGGTATGCTGCAGTATAAAAGAGAGTGAGACTTTAAAAACATGGAAAGTCAGCCGGGCTCAGTAGCTCAGCCTGTATTCCCACGCCTTTGGGAGACTGAGGTGAGTCGATTGCCTGAGCCCTCAGCTCTACAATAAATCAAAAATCAGCCGGGCGTGGTAGTGCGCACCTGTAATCCGGCTACTTTGAAGGCTGAGGCGGAAGGATCACCGGAGTCCAGTGGGTAGAGG
>NW_007120102.1:0-368 GCF_000164805.1 Carlito syrichta
AATCAAAATCTCACTCTGTAGCCCAGGAGTGGGGGGACACATTCACGGCCACCGCAGCCTTGACCTGCTGGGCTCAGGGGATCCTTCCACCTCAGCCTTCCACGTAGCTGGAACTACAGGCATGTGCCACCACACCCAGCTAACTTTTAAATTTTTTGTAAAAATGAAGTCTCGCCAAGTTGCTCAGGCTGGTCTTGAACCCATGGGCTCAGGCAATCCTCTCACCTTAGCCTCCCAAAGCACTGGGATTATAGGCATGAGCCACTGCGCCCAGCCAGCACTTCTTTTTTTTTTTTTTGAATTGGAATCTCACTCTGTCCCCCAAAATGGAGGGCAGGGGCCGCTCCTAACCACCGCAACCTCCACCT
>NW_007120103.1:0-733 GCF_000164805.1 Carlito syrichta
CAGTCTGGGTGAAGGGTGAGACTCCAATTCAAAAAAATAGAAAAAAAAGAAAAAAAATGTTTCTCAGCCTCTAAGAATACATAGTGAATTCCAATTTTAGAAACATTGTATTAAGAATTAAACATAGTCTCTGTAACTAGTTAACATCAGAACTCATAAACATATTTTCAAAATCAGATGTGAAATTACATGATAAGAATCAGTGGAGGCTGGGATCGGTGGCTCAGCCTGTAATCCCGTGCCTTGGGAGGCCGAGGTGAGTGAATTGCCTGAGCCTGCGGGTTCGTGACCTGTCTGGGCAACTTGGCGAGACCTTATCTCTACAATAAACCAAAAATTAGCCGGGCGTGGTAGCGTGCACCTCTAGTTCCAGCTACTTGGAAGGCTGAGGCGGAAGGATCGCTGGAGACTAGCAGGTCAAGTCTACAGTGGCACTCCAGTCTGGGTGACAGAGTGAGACTCCAACTCAAAAAAAAAAAAAAAGAACCAGTGGTAAAAATTATCAACAAAATTATCAGAATATAGTCATATTTATATCGTATTCTAAGCAAGATATCCTGTAACATTCTCAGGCTTCCAAGAACATGATCATACATCCTCAAGTGTCCACAGCCTATAGTTTGAGAAATCTTGACCTAAATCAACCGTATTCCTTTTATAGATGAATGTTTGTCACCAGAGTTCTTGTGACTTACCCAGTTTATAAAGACAGTAAGTTATCGGATATCTGGTA
>NW_007120104.1:0-735 GCF_000164805.1 Carlito syrichta
TCTTTTGTGTATTTAACTATGTGCAGAATCAATTTTATGTAGATAACGAACAGTGTTAATCACATTAGTGATTTTCTAAGCCTGGAGATTTGAGACCAGCCTGGCAACTGGTAGAGACCTCATCTCTACAATGTATCAAAACAACTAGCCAGGCATGGTTGCGTGTATCTGTAGTTCCAGCTACTTGGAAGGGTGAGGTGGAAGGCTCGTCTCTGTTTGGCAGTCTGAGGTTGCGGTGGCTGTGAGCCTGCAGCTGCACTCCAGCCTGGGTGACAGAGTGAGACTCCAACTCAAAAAAACCCAAAAAGTAGAATTAGTATGTGTTACCTTTATTCAAATTAGCATCTGGACACTACAAAAAGCTGTGATTGTGGATTGGTTTGTGTAGCAACCACTGTTCAATCCTTACAATTAAATGTTTTAACTAAAAAAAAAAAAATTATTCTTGGCAATATAGGTTCTTTCTAGCATCCACTCCCAGACTTGATCAGCCTCTACCCATTACCCAGTTCTAAAGGAGCTTTTATTTGTTTTATTTTTTAAATTTTTTGAGTTGGTGTCTCACACTGTCGCCCAGACTGGAGTGCACAGGTCGCTCCCGGCCACTGCAGCCTCGACCTGCTGGGCTCCGGCAATCCTTCTGCCTCAGACTTCCAAGTAGCTGGAACTACAGGCACGCGCTATCATGCCCAGCTAATTTTTGATTTACTGTAGAGATGAGGTCTCGCCGGAGCT
>NW_007120105.1:0-515 GCF_000164805.1 Carlito syrichta
CGAGGTATTTTAATTTGTTTCTTTTTCTTTTTTTTTTGAGTTGGAGACTCTGTCACTGAGAGGAGTGCAGTGGCCACTCCCGGCCACCACAGCCTTGGCCTGCTGGGCTCCAGTGATCCTTCCGCCCCAGCCTTCCAAGTAGCTGAAATTACAGGTGCGTGCTATTACACCCGGCTAATTTTATAATTTATTGTAGAGATGAGGTCTCGCCAAGTTACCCAGGTGGGTCTCGAACCCGCGGGCTCGGGCAATCCACTCACCCCAGCCTCCCAAAGCACTGGGATTACAGGCTGAGTCACGGAACCAGGCTCTTTTTCTTTTATTTAAACAATATTTAAGCAAGGACTCTGGAGTCAAGCTCCCTGTTCAGATACTGATTTCTTCACTTATTAGTTATTAGACACCCTGGACATTGTTTCTTTCAACTTCCTGAGTCTCAGTTGTCTTAAAACTGGAGCTAGGACAGGTGTGGTGTCTCATGCCTATAATCCCAGCATTTTGGAAGACTGACCTGA
>NW_007120106.1:0-798 GCF_000164805.1 Carlito syrichta
CCCATCCTCTCGGACTCACTTGCCAGGAACGGAGCCTACATGAAACAAAGCTGGAAGGAAGAAGACACTGACTCTCCGGTCTGGGAGCTGAGGGAAGACACAGCATCATCTTCTCGGCCACACTCAACCAAGCAGACCTTTCATCATGTACAGTTCGGGGTGGGGATAGGTCATGGCCGTGTGCCACCTACTCTCAATGCTCTCTCGGAGACCAAACCTTTCTGGTGGTTTGGATGCCTAAATTAGGACAACTTCCAGGGACTTTGAAGAACTTTTGGAAAGCAGCAGCTATCACGGGCTAGGATTGTTCTCCGAGTGGATGTCCACCGAGCTCCCATACTGTTGCTGCAGGTGTGGAATCTCTAGGCTTTTTCTTCAATTATTCATTGGAAGGCATTCATCAGCATTTCGGACACCAATCCTCAGCCACGTATAGTAAAATGAATTCAATTAGAAACCATGCCAAGTGGGATTGATTTCTGGGAAACATGTGTAGCACAACGTACAAAACGTAAATGTCATTTCAACAAAACTCAATCAAAGGGAAATACCGCACTAGCAGTATAAAAGTAGCCACATACAACCTTCTTTATTGAGGTCGAAGGGATTTGAGAAAAATTCACACTGATTCATGATACAAACACTAAAATGTAACTCAGAATAGAAGACAACCTCCTTCACCTGATAAAGGCCACATACGAAAACACAAACTGACATGATTACGCCATGCTGAAACATTTCAGCTTTTCCCTGAAGATCAAGAAGCATACGTGGATATAGTCTTCCACCACTTCCCTT
>NW_007120107.1:0-741 GCF_000164805.1 Carlito syrichta
AGTGAAGCACCAGATCTGCTGCCATTTTTAAACAGCAGGTTGAGTCAGAATAAATGAATAATCTAAGGAAACATCTTTTGTGGCTCTGATATTGTTAACAGAGCATCAAGGCCTAGCTGCCCTTCACCACTTTACACTGCTTCCCCCACTCACCTTCAACAATGAAGTTCTACATCAAAGCAGTTTGCTGCTGGACATTTCAGCATGTCAACATGTGACATTCTCACTAACCCACATAAGACGTCTTAGAAGCTAATGATCAAAGGAAAGCCAAGGTTATTCATGTCATATTAGAAAATTTCATCAGTCTCATGCTTTCTTAAGCAGCTGAATCATCAGAAAACTCTAGTCCTTGCAAAAAAGGACAGTTGTTTATCACTATCTGAGATGAAATGGAAACAAATCCAAATGACAAAAAAGAGATAAAGAGAGATGAAGAAAATGAACAAGAGTGAAATCACAAGAAGGAGGGGTTTATTTAGCTACCACTTTGTGTCATGTAGCTACAGCTTTACATTCCAAATCTAAGATCATCTAAGACCTTCAAGTGTACTCTTCACCAGTTGGTGACACTTGTACCATAAGTTCATCATTAGAGCCTTTTCCTATCACTGGAGTGTAAGACGGAATTAGCCAATCACACCAAATTTGCCTTTCAAAAGGCACAAAAAAGTAATCTAGTTCACATAATAAAAAATAGAATGGTTAAAAGATATGGATACCAGTAATTTTCAAACTCTA
>NW_007120108.1:0-752 GCF_000164805.1 Carlito syrichta
GTTTTACTAAGAAGATAATGCTGGATGCCAGTTTTGAGAAGAAATAAAGTTTTTGAGTGGTCAAGATTAAAGTAAAATTCCCAGAAATTCACCCTTTGTGATGGAAATGTCCTATTGTTGGTCTTGTGTACCATAGGATTCATTAAATGATACTTTCTTTAAACCCCTTTTTTCCAAATCAGTACTTTTACTTGAGTAATTTATCCTTTTAGTCTGAGCATAAGTACTCTAGATTTTTTTACTCCAGTCTGTTAATTGTGGCAAGGTCCCCTTAGGCACTGAGTAGGCACTTTGACACTTAGACAGAAGAGTTCTGAGGCACATAGCTTCCCTACTCTTGTACTTTGTTTTCTTAATGTATGCTTTGGTGTAGAATGTAAATTTTGTTTCAATTTTTTAAAATATTACTCTCAGGAAAAAATTGTGAAACACTTGAAAATGGGCAAAGAAAACCAATATATTACTGAATGTCTGTACACTCTTCCAGACTATTCACAGCTTTCATTGTCATTGAATTTTTTCAGTTCTGTAAGCTGTTACATGGCAAGGCACAGGATCATAAACAATTAAATGGAAGGGCACTTAATGCCACTCCTTTTCCCAGTGAAAATGTCAGTTTTGCAACTATTTTAATATTTATTTTTGCTTTTTTAAAGAACTTGAATACTTATGGCGCTTTGAATTCTCCTTTGAATCAGCTGTATATCTTAGTTTTGGTTTTTTTTTTTGAGTTGGAGTCTCACTCTGTCACC
>NW_007120109.1:0-757 GCF_000164805.1 Carlito syrichta
GGGGCTATAGGATGGCAAGATGATGCATAGAGACTGGAAAGTGGGAAAATATGCTCACTGAGAGGCAGGGTTGTTTTAAGCGTTGTTTGAAGGATTGGTAATAGAGAAATGGTGGTCTTTAAAGAAAAGTTGAGTTGTGGTTGTTGGCAGCAAAGTCATTCAAGTAGCTGCATCCTGCAGTGACATTTTAAGCACGTTGTTTTCTGCCAAATCTGTTTAGAAGCACCAAGGCCATCCTCAAAACCTAATTCACAGTCCATTCTCTAGTACATACTTTGAAAAAAAGCACCCTTTTAGGTTATGCTAGATAAACAAACAAAAAATGGCATTGGTGATTAAAACCATCCTGATTAATTTATTATATGTATTTAACTTACCCATCTCTAATCATGACTTCCCTGAGATTTTTTTTTAGAGCTTTGTTTTCCCACCTAGTAGATCAAGAAATAGAAGAAAAAGCACTGTTTAGTCAATATCCTAAGACACATCCATCAACCACTTTACATAGGGCAGCTCTCTCATTTCTCAGAGCTGAAAAAAAGTGTTATACCACGCCCGTCTGATTTTTTGATTTATTGTAGAGATGAGGTCTCGCTGCCCAGGCGGGTCTCGAACCCGTGGGCTCAGGCAATCCACTCACCTCAGCCTCCCAAAGGCGCAGATTACAGGCTGAGCCACTGAGCCCGGCTCTTTTTTATTTATTATTATTATTATTATTACTTTTGAGTTGGAGTCTCACTCTGTCACCCCAGACTGG
>NW_007120110.1:0-787 GCF_000164805.1 Carlito syrichta
ACAAAGTATTTCAAAGTGAAATACATTAGAATTAAGTGAACCAACCGAAAGACAAGAACAATTTAAAAGTGGACATAAGTAAGGTACAAAGTAAATATTCACCAAACACTTACTGAATGTAAAATAAAAGTATTCTTCATAAGCTACTTTAGTAATGCAATATTTAAAAATCAGAAAGCTATTAATTGGAAGCATTTGTAACTCAATGAAGCTCCTCCAACCAAAACTTCAGACCAATCAAGAATAAGAAAATGATCTGAAAACCCAATGATCAGGAAATAAGAATAGCTCTTTTCAAGACTAAACACACAGTTTAAGCTGTTGGAGGATTTAAGCCACAGTTAAACTTCATTGTTCCAAAAGGGGACTTTCAAAGACGTAATTAATTTTTAAATAGTATGTGACTATATGAAAACATTTGAAAATATAGATTATTGAAATTCTTCCTAGTCAAGGTAAATAGATATTAATAAAATAGTTGTTAGGCTGGGTGTGGTGGCTCAAGCTTATAATCCCAGCAGTGTGGGAGGCCAAGACAAGAGGATTTTCTGAGCTCAGGGTTTCAGTACCAGCAACTGAGTTAGGCCTCTTCCCTACAATAAGTCAAAAACGAAGTCAGGCATGGTGGTGCATGCCTGTAGTTCCAGTTACTTGGGAATGCTGACGCAGAAGTATCACTTGTTGTGCCCAGCAGGTCAAGGCTGTGGCAGCTGTGAGTGTGCCACAGCCCTCCAGTATGGGTGATAGAGTGATCATCAATTCAAATAAAAATAAACAAATACGTAAA
>NW_007120111.1:0-734 GCF_000164805.1 Carlito syrichta
CTCAACAATTTCTAAGCCTGTCCCCTGAGTCTAAGTTGCACTGCCTTAGAGAATACCTCAGATTCCAAAAGTTCCACCAAAGCTAAGGTCTTGAATGTCATTTAGGTGATATATCTCAGCTATTAAAGTCAATATTCTGACAAGTCCTTAGGCTCTAACCCCAGGGTTTAAATTTGCCTTAAAACAACATAAAGGCTGGGCTCAGTGGCTCACCCGGTAATCCCAGCACTCTAGGAGGTTGAGGCGACTGGATTGCCTGAGTCTGCGGGTTCCAGGCCCACACTGGCAACATGGTGAGACCTCATCTCTACAATACATCAAAAATTAGTCGGGTGTGGTAGCGCACGCCTGTAGTTACAGCTACTTGGAAGGTTCAGGGGGAAGGATCACTTGAGCCCAGCAGGTTGAGGTTGCAGTTGTCGGGATTGTGGCACAGCACTCCAGTCTGGGCAATAAAATTAGACTCCAACTCAAAAAAAAAAAAAAAACTAAATAAGTAGTGTCAGAGGGCTATATGTCAATCGACCAGGAGAAGTGCCTATTCCCAATTTAGTGTTATCAGTTGCTGACATGCAAACCAGCAATAGTAAATTGTTACCACTTCAAGTGGGAATACGAAGGAAAGAGGAGAAGTAGGTGTATGAGTTCATGCTGATAAATGTTAATTGCTACCCTTTTATATAGATTTGTTAATAATGGAAATGTGTCTAATTATATGTTTTATATTTTTTCCC
>NW_007120112.1:0-530 GCF_000164805.1 Carlito syrichta
AATCCTACTTCTGGGTTTGCAGAATCATATCTGTTTATACTTCATTCAGTACTGAACTTTGTTATTTTGGTAAATTATGCTTCTCGATACATATTTAGGTAAAATAGAGGTAAATATAAATTTACCTATAGTTGCTTTTATTAATAACATTTATGATTGAGACTCAGCTATCCTAATGATGGTCTCAAAAGGCAAAGGAGTAATTTGCTTTAAAAGCATAACAAAGCAAGTAATGAACAAGAGCATCCTAAATTTACCAAATAACCTTATTACTGCAAGATTAACCATTTTAAAAATAAGAAAGAAGAACATAATTTTTTCGTATATCTTAAAAACTTAACAAACATTAGTGGGTACTAATCAAAATGTACAGGAGCAGGGTTTTTGAAAATATTTTCAGGGTTAAAATTTTGATCTGAAAAATATAGATTATTTCCAGCAAAAACAACAGGAAAAAACCAGAAGTGGTTTCTCCTGATATCAAGTTTAGCAGCAATATTTTTGACATATCATCTGGGATTAGTTAAAAC
>NW_007120113.1:0-736 GCF_000164805.1 Carlito syrichta
GGGCTCCAGCGATCCTTCTGCCTCAGCCTTCCAAGTAGCCAGAATTACAGACATGCGCTACCACGCCCAGATGATTTTTTTATTTATTGTAGAGATGAGGTCTCGCTGCCCAGGGGGGTCTCGAATCCGCGGGCTCAGGCAATCCACTCACCTCAGCCTCCCAAAGGCAGGGGATTACAGTCTGAGCCACTGAGCCCAGCGATACCACCACTCTTTCCTATGTATGCTAAGCAAGCCTAACAAGCACAAGAATTGCATGCCTCTTTGAGGAAAATGAGACCCCTTGAGAGCTGAATTTATATCTAAAACAAATCCTTGGTGTTGCCACCGAGAGGTTATCGATTTGGAAACCATATTCTTTCTCACTAAGAAAGAAAACAGAAATTCTTTTGTCAACTGGAAATTCTTAGTTACTCTAGAAAGAATTGTCCTTCTACATTTATATATGTATATATTTTTAAAGAAAGGCAAAACTACACTTAAACACAAGCTTTGGATCACACTTCAAAATATCTCTTGTGCATATCCTCTCCCCTGATATTTTCTCTTTCAAGAAAATCACACTAACACACACACACACTCTCTCTTTCTCTCACACTCCAACAGAAAAGATATACATTATAAAAATATATAATCTGCATGAATTAGAATACTCTTCCTCTCTAGTTCACATAGTGAAAAAAACTGATATTGAGTTGCATGGATTCATTCCATTGTTACCTTTTACTGTTAAAAT
>NW_007120114.1:0-815 GCF_000164805.1 Carlito syrichta
CTAATTTATAATGGCATTGAATTCAACACTTAATGAAGTAATAGTAATAAAACTTCACTGACATTTGTTGGAAAAGTATACCACAGTCCATAAGCATTTTGCAGGACTCTACATATGTGTTTCAAATGCTGGAGAGGATACAAAGATGCATTCTCAAAGAATATAAAGTTCAGTCGAGGGATGAGATAAAGTGGAGGATGACTGAGCAGACACCATCTGTCTCCTGCTTCAGGAGGAGATCAGGGGACAACATTCTAAGAAGAGTGACCTGCATGAACAAAGATGTGTGTCAGGCAAGATGATAGTTTAAGAAGTGGTGAAAGATGAGTCTAGAAATATCAGAAGACTTGAGGGAGCAAGAACTGTGATACAAGTGAAACTTAAATTGTGATCAGATAGGAGAGGGATTTGGAAATCATTTTCAGGAAGTGAATTTTAGGATGGGCCTGGTAGAATAGGTGATAGGTAGGAGATGGGGAATTGGAGGCATACTCCTGCCCCCACCCTAAGCACAAAGAAGCACAAAACAAAATGAATATAACATATATATTTATACAGTGATAGAAGGTACACCAGTGTGTGTCTGTGAATGTTTTTGTAACTTTGGTACTAAAGAGACTGAAAACAAAATTGAATGATTTAAATTTCTTCCGTCGCATTTACTTTACCAAATGAGGCAAAGTAAAAAATGAGTCGATAATACATGTTACATTTGAAGAAGACATATATAGAGCACTCCAACTGATCCTAAAAGCATCCTTTATTCTGTGCACTGTTTTCATGGCCCTGGAAGATTTGTGCGTCCACATTCTCAT
>NW_007120115.1:0-793 GCF_000164805.1 Carlito syrichta
AGCAGTAAGGTCCAGGTTATAACAAGTAATCGTTAAAATGTTACCAAAGCAACTTAATCTAAGAGAATATATTTTATTGGGGGGATAAAGTAGGCTATAAATGAAATGAGTGCTGAACAAGACATACAGATCACAGAATTGACATTTCTTCTCTAGGAGAAAACATGAAGAGCTTGAAACAATTTGCGAATATACTTAGTTTTAAACCTAAATCCTAATACCATTTAGTCCTTGTTAATTATTAATAAAACAGAAAAGAGTCTGTGTCTAAATGCAGTTAGTTTCTAGTGGTCATAATTAACAGTGTAAGAGTTAAACTCCAAAAATACAAGAAAAACTAAAGTAGTATTCCAAAATGATGTATATTTGATAGCTTTAGAGTCCATGAACTCAAACTCATATTTGGTTCTAGTTATGTAAGCCTAGACATCACCCAGCTTCCAAATATTATCACAGAATATTTGTTCGAAATTTGTTTTAAATCTGCCATGAAAACTTGCCCATAGTCTAAACATGAGTTTTAGCAGATGAGAAAAAATGATTCTGGTGTTTGAATCACACTTTCTCAGCAAGGGAGTCACAGAAACCTGCAAAGGCAGTAGGCCAACAATTCCAAATTAATTTCATTATTGAATTAAATAAATACAACTACACTAATGTAAAATATTATTTTTCATTTAAGCTAATGCTTTAAACAATATGTATCGTGTTTTTAAGACAGAGCTTTAACTATATTAGTTTGCAACAATTTAGCACAGAGCACAGATCTATGAAATTAATTCTTTAGAAAGCA
>NW_007120116.1:0-791 GCF_000164805.1 Carlito syrichta
TCGAGGAGAACCTCCCTTCTCCATTTGTATTCTCTGGGGTGCTGGTTCTAGGCTGATCAACACCAAGCCCTTGACCCCACCAAACCCCAATGGCTCCTAGGCTCAAGTGCCAGCTCCACCGTAGATCAGGTATGTAATTCATCCTTGATAGCCATAAAGCCTCAGTTATCTCATCAGACAGAGTCCTCAGCCTATGGGTTGGAAAGCAAGAATCCAGTGAACACCCTAGACAGGTCCTCTGTACATGGCACAGTTCATTCTAGGCAAATCCGGGCTCTTCTTTTCCAATACAGAATTCCTCCAGTAGCGTACTCAGGGAAGGTAACCATGCTGTGCTGGGGGCTTACAGAAGTTAAAGAACTGACATAAAAGCTCACAGCCACTAAGATGGGAACCTGTGACTTACTCAAGACCTGTGAACTAAGATCCTTGTAGTCTGAAGAAATGTCATACCACTTCACCCCATTAAGAAAACCCTCTCAGCCGGGCTCGGTGGCTCAGCCTGCAATTCCACATTTTGGGAGACCGAGGTGAGTGAATTGCCTGAGCCTGCGGGTTCGAGACCCGCCTGGGTAACTTGGTGAGACCTCATCTACACAATAAATCAAAAAATTAGCTGGGCATGGTAGTGTGTGCCTGTAGTTGCAGCTACTTGGAAGGCTGAGGCAGAAGGATTGCAGAAGCCCAGCAAGTCAAGGCTGCATTGGCCAGGAGCAGCCACTGCACTCCAGTCTGAGCGACAGAGTGAGACTCCCAACTCAAAAAAAAAAAAAAAGAAAGAAAACCCTCTC
>NW_007120117.1:0-796 GCF_000164805.1 Carlito syrichta
ACCTGCTAGAATACATGAGAGCTTTCTGTTCTGGAAGAGTTAGATGGGTGGTGGATTCAACTCTCTGTCAACAGGGTTTCTTTTGCCTTGTTTGAAAATTAATTTTAAAATTTGTAATTGACACACAACGAACCTACATACCTATGGGGTACAGTGTGAAGTTTCAGCGCATGTGTCCATTGTATAATTGATCCAGAGACCCGCGAATGTCGGTCCATATTGCCACAGCCCCTAGAGAAGAGCATAGCAAGGACGCAATATTCCTGAGAACTAATAAAAAGTGCACTTCCCCTTATCTCTTTTGCGCTCCCGGTAGTCTACACTCCATCAACCGAAAGATGCAAATCTCCTTTAATTCCTTTTTCTGAATGGTTATAAGTTTGAATAATATAGAATCGGTGTAATTGTAAGCCTGGTGATTGTCTCACTTTTGTGTAATGCTTGATGTCTCAGGTCTGGTCTGGATCAAAAAATGTTACTATGATCCATGTGGCCGATCTCAAGTTCTATACAATGCTCTGGCGGTCACGTGACTAACGTACTAACAACTCTGGACTGATAAAAGTGAACTGTAAAAAACCTGGAGGGTGAACAGAACCATTTTAGAAAGACCTCGAGTCTGGCTGTGCTCCCTGGATTCGAAGTCATACATGCACTTCTTTCCACCAGGTCCCTGCCCTCTTGATTTATTGGGTATCAAGGGGAGCAGTTGAGCATTACTCAGACCATAATACAATGACCAAATCAAGATGAGTCCATATCCACCACTTTGAACATTCACTATTCTTTGTGGTGA
>NW_007120118.1:0-717 GCF_000164805.1 Carlito syrichta
CGGGGTCTGGGAGAGACCCATACTCTTCTTTTGGTTTTTCTTTATTTGTGTAGATTTTTCTCTCTCTCTCCCTTTCCCTCCCCTTCTTTAATTCTGTTTTTGAGTGATGGCGGGCTTGCTTTTATTTCTATTCTCCAATGTCCTGTTCTTCCTTATGTGGGTCTTCTGGCTTTGTTCACTTTTGAGGTTGGAATGTAGGCTACAATCTGTACTTTTTTCAATTTTGAGATTTAAATTGAGGGGGAAGCTGTGGTTCAGAATGTATATGCTGATTCTAGTATCCACGAACAGGTGTATGGGAACACTGGAACCTATTTCCCTCTGCCTTACAATCTGTCCATTCAGCAATATGTAGTCTGGTCCCTAGATTAAAAAGGGGGAATAAAAGAAGAAAATACTGGAGGAAGGAGGGGATCAATAGGAGGTTAGAAAAAGATAAGTGCAAGAGGGAAAATAGACATACATACCAACTATCAGGTGAGAAAGAGGCCCAAGGCCGGAAAGAAGTGAAGAAAGACACGTAAGAAAGATTCCCTAAAGAATACTGATAGCTACACAGAGACAGACCAATAAAATCCAGAAACAATGTAAGTCAGAAGGCAAACAACAAAAGTGATCAAAACTAATAGTCAAAGTGATAAAATTATAAGTCAAAATAAGCAATCAGACTAAAGTCTCTTCAGCTCTGATCTCTGGCCCCTCCCCTTTGTTTTTGTT
>NW_007120119.1:0-497 GCF_000164805.1 Carlito syrichta
AAGGGAACAATACAGTAGGAACAGAATTAAGTCATTAAACTAATACAATCAATGAAGCACACTCTGAGACATTTTGTTTGAGTCCAATGTCCTTTCAGGTCTGATTTCTAGTTTTCTTTTCAAGCTGGTAAATTAGTTTGCAGTTAGGGTCAGTTGCCCCTGATCTGCTGTGAAGGACAGTTCACATTACCCTCCGTTCAGCACTCTGGTCTATGTCTTTATCAAGCCTGTTTCTCCCGTTTCGGTGTTGTTACCTTGAATCACCATCAGGTGGTGCTATCTCAGCTGCTCGCCCCAGAGGGGGTGGGGCCGGACAGGAACAAGATGGCTGCCTGCCTCGGGGCAGGAAACAGGAGGCTTACGGCAGCGGGCAAGACAGTCTTGGTCACAGGAGAGGTGGCAACGATCCCAGCAGATCTTTCCTGAACTGGTTTGATGTGGATCATCTTGGATCCGGGTGGTGTGATGCGGCGGTGGCAGCAGTGGTGGGGGGAGGG
>NW_007120120.1:0-728 GCF_000164805.1 Carlito syrichta
AAAAATCACGTAGGCATCCTAATTCAGGGTGAAATAATGTATGCAAATGACCACAGCTATTGAGATGAAAATAGACAAGTTTTAATGTATCCAGACATATGCTGAATCTAGATATCTTTTGTTGTTTAAAGCAAACACTTATGTATTATTTTTTTTGAGTTGGAGTCTCACTCTGTTGCCCAGACTGGAGTGCAGTTGCCACTCCCGGCCACCATAGCCTCGACCTGCTGGGCTCCGGCGATCCTTCGGCCTCAGCCTTCCGAGTAACTGGAACTACAGGTGCACGCTACCATACCCGGATAAATTTTTGATTTATTGTAGAGATGAGGTCTCACCAAGTTGCCCAGGCGGGTCTCAAACCTGCGAGCTCAGGCAATCCACTCACCTCAGCCTCTCAAGGCACGGGATTACAGACTGAGCCACCGAGCCCGGCTCACTTGTGTATTTTTTAATGAATTTTCTTAGTTCTTATCTTCATGATTAAACAGTATACTACAATTTCAACGTTGTCCCAATATTTCTGCTAACTGTGATTTAATTGACCCTCTACCCCAGGTTAAAATGACAGCAGTCATAAGTCTGGATGTTCTGAGACACCTGCACTTTCAAATATTCATTGTTACTGGTCCCTCATCCTTACTCATTTATGAGCACTAAATACCTCCTGCTTCTAGGCTCTGTGTCATCTTGTCTTTGTGTCACACCTGAGATGGAGGATTTATAAATCT
>NW_007120121.1:0-748 GCF_000164805.1 Carlito syrichta
GAGGAAACTGATCTCATTTGTTTTAATCTCTCAGTGGCCAGCTATTATTTTCCTGAAGCCTGGCCATGGGTTTTGTCACAGGGCTTTGTAGAATGCCTCTTTGTTTCAAGCACAGACCATGCTGACCTTGAACTGCAACAGAGGGCAGAAACCATGAGAAGTGCCCCACACTGTGACTTTTATTCCGATTGTCTTTAGATGTTCTCACTTGGCTCAAATCAGGCTTCCCAGAACACAATCTTAGGGTGGGGTTTACAATGAGAGCAGAATTTCTTCAGAAAGATTTACCCTATAAACCTTTTGCATTAGGTATTCTCACTGAGCTTGCTCTCGTTCCTTAAAATGTTTTTATTCCCACTCCTTTCATCCTTCGTTCAGCTCTCTAGGTCAGATGTGGCCTTCCTCTCTGATTTTGCTTCTCACACACGTTTAGGGCCTAAATTGCCACAAGCTCAGTGGTTTGAAACAACACAAATGTAATGTCTTACAATTACACAGGTCTGAAGTCCAATGAATATCTTCCTGGGCTCAAACCAAGGTGTTGGCAGAGCTACAATGTTTCCTGGAAGATTCGCTAGAGAGCCACTTGTTTTCTTACCTTTTCTAGCTTCCAAAAACTCCCCACGTTCCTTGGTTCATGGCTCTTCCCCGATCTCCAACGCCAGAGACACGGCACCTCTCTGCTGCCTTCTGTAATCATAGCTGCTTGGTGACCACAGCTGGGGAAGGTTTTGAGGACTTGTGATTG
>NW_007120122.1:0-766 GCF_000164805.1 Carlito syrichta
AACAAAGCTATTTTTCTGGAAGAATTGATGACAACAGTACTGTTGAATCAGTATATACACTCTATGGAAGGTAATTATGTTTCACAGAATATTGCATTACCTAGCATTCATAAAAACACCTTCTATAACTACTTTATAAGGCTCTTGTTTCTCCACTTGATTTATGAGGTTTTCTTTAGAAACTTGACACATCAATTGCAGGAAAAAAAAATAACCAAGACACCATGAATTAAAACTGAAATTAGATTGCAGCATAAGTTATAGGGAAAAAAGATCAGCATCTGGGATTTGACTTTTTATATTTTTTTTTTTGAAAATTGCCTGACACTTGACAGATGTCAGGAGTAAAATAGGCCAATAAAACAATGAGAAAACATCAAACGTGTATTTTCAGAGATTTAATTACAATCTAAGAGTATAGATAAGTGCTCACATTCTGGCTAGCTGCACTGTACATTTATGGCAAATTTGTAAAATTTGAAAATAACTAAGCAATCCTATCTTATTATAGTGGAATAGCAAGAATTTTTGGTTTAGCCATGTTCCAGTTTTACAGAGGATCTGAAGTGAGGTGACATCTGTAGAGCCTTCATAGGACTTTTACCACATCATCTGGTTATAAACTTCTGAAGGTTACCCCAGAGTATCTACATATGAACACCAACTTTATTCATTTCTACCTCATGTTAAAAATGGTATACACCTGACACTTTTCACTGGCTGTTCTCCTGTGTTTTGACCCATTGTATTGTGACTTTAACGCTCA
>NW_007120123.1:0-616 GCF_000164805.1 Carlito syrichta
CGATCACTTCAAGAGACCAAACCTAAGAATAATTGGGCTTCCTGAGGCAGAAAGAGAAACCGAAGCCACACTGGAACAAACATTTCATGAAATCATTCAAGAAAACTTCCCTCATCTCATTAAGGATGAAAAAATTCAAACACAAGAGATTCAGAGAACCCCTGCAAGACAACAAACGAGAAGACCAACTCCCAGACACATAATAATTCACCTAAACAAAGTAACTATGAAAGGAAAAATCCTAAAGGCAGCAAGAGAAAAAGGCCAGACTACCTACCAGGGAAAATCAATTAGAATAGCAGCAGATTTATCAACAGAAACCCTTCAGGCCAGGAGAGCCTGGAGCCCTATCTTCAAAGTTCTAAAAGAGAAACAATTTCAACCAAGAATAACCTACCTAGCCAAACTAAGCTTCATAAATGAGGGAGAATTGAAATCTTTTCCAGACATCCAATCCCTACGAACCTACGCCGCCACCAGACCACCTCTACAAGAAACACTTAAGAAAGTACTGAACACAGAAGAAAAAGAAAAAAGAACAACAACATTCTTCACAAGAGTACAGGCAAAAGATTAAAAACACACATGAACCAACTCCAAAACCCAAAGAAAGACA
>NW_007120124.1:0-630 GCF_000164805.1 Carlito syrichta
GCTGAATCCGGTTTGCTAGGATCTTGTTGAGAATTTTAGCATCTATGTTCATCAAAGATATTGGCCTGTAGTTCTCTTTCTTTGTTGGATCTTTACCTGGCTTGGGTATCAATGTGATGTTGGCTTCGTAAAATGATTTGGGGAGAGTTCCATCTTTTTCAATCGCCCGGAATACCTTCAGTAGGATTGGTATCAGCTCCTCCTTAAATGTTTTGTAGAATTCTGCTGAAAAGCCATCTCGACCAGGGCTTTTTTTTGTAGGAAGTTTTCTTATTACGTGGTCGATTTCCTTGATTGTTATTGGTTTATTTAGGGTCTCAATTTCTTCTTGTTCCAACCTACGTAGGTTGTGTGATGTCAGAAAGTCTTCCATTTCCTTCTGGTTTTCAAGTTTGTTTCCATACAAGTGTACGTAGTAGTCTCTAATGATCTTTTGTATTTCTTCAGGGTCAGATGTGACTTCATCTTTTGTGTTTCTGATTATGCTTATTTGGTTTTTTTCTCGTTTTTTCTTGGTCAGTCTAGCTAGGGGACCATCAATCTTGTTTACCCTTTCGAAGAACCAGCTTTTTGTTTCATTGATTTTTTGTATTATCTTTTTGTCTTCTATGTCCTGGATTTGGGCTTTTA
>NW_007120125.1:0-750 GCF_000164805.1 Carlito syrichta
AACACCCTAAACCGTCAAGGGACATTCCACATCACCCTCCATTTCCGCCTCCTCCCCAAAAGCATGGGGCGCTGTCCACCCAGTGCAGGCTGGGCCTGCTGTTTCCCTCTGCACTGCCTTGGCTGAAGAGCACAGACACGGAGGCCTTTGTAACTTGTTGTGCACGAGTCCACGTGACCACTCAACCGCTCTGTACTGTACACTCACATGCACACACTTGCACACACACTCGAACTACTCTGGTATGCTGGACTCTCGGAACCCTGCTGAGGCTGGGCTGCGTGGGATCCCAGTGCATTGTTGAAAGGGTACTCAGTCAGCCTCTTCTGATGCACAACCAATAATGGACATGTAACTTTACACAACCTTTGGCCACCTGCCAAACCTTAAACAATGCAAGACCAAAGAGCCATGACCATAGAAAAATGTAATGCCATACCCTAAGACTTATTATTTTGAAATTGTTTGGAATCATTCTGAAGAATAAAACACTACGTGTATGCAAATAGCTGAACAGCTGATCCTTACGTATTATTAATATTATAATTTCCAGGTTTGGAATTCATGAAAGTTAGACTGCTGCCCTTTTAACAAACTGCGAAAAAAATGGTGTTAAGACTTAAAAGTTTTTTCTTACATTTTCCAGCTTTCTTACATCTCTGGTGATTTTTGGGGTCAATAGATTTATTGTTAAACAATGAAAGAAATGTCACTGTGACCCACATTTTTATTATGTTGAATTTGAGTTGA
>NW_007120126.1:0-785 GCF_000164805.1 Carlito syrichta
CAAACTCTCAATTCAGAAGAAGATAAGCTAAAGTGAATGGGAATATTAGAACATGAATGGGTTATTTTAAACACAAGCAACAGGACTTTAAATGTAATTTCTTCACTTTTCTTGAAATTTCAGTTAAAGTTTCAAGGATACAATCAATATTAAGTTTAAATAGAGACACAAACACATACTGGGGACAAAAAAAATCAGGGGTATTCAAATAGGAAAAGAGAAAGTCAACTTATCTCTCTTTGTTGATGACATGATTCTATATCTCAAAAATCCAAGAGGATCTGTCATAAACCTCCTTACACTGAAAAGGATTTTGGCAAAATCTCCAGGGGGAAAACAATGTGCAAAAGACAATCACATTCTTATACACTAAAAACAAATGGGCAGAGAACCAAATAAAAAGCACAATCCCATTTACAATAGCCATGAAAAGAGTGAAACACCTGGGCATCTTTCAAAGATCTTCATAACAAAAATTTAAAATTAGTCTCAAAATAGCTCTAATCTGTTTTTTTAAGTAACATGCATTGACAATGCAAATAAAATCATCCATAGAGATATTTTGAAGTAAATAAAAATGTACAAGGTTTTTTCTGCTTAGCTACACATATTTCCGTAGCTACAATACATAGAAATCTTAAAATATTACACTGTTGTAGATTTCAAGTAACAAAATGACCACAGTTATTCCATTCATAATGGAAAAATTATCCCAAGTTTGGATAAAATTACTTTCAGATAATATTGAAACACCTCTGTATGCTTCTGGAGTGCAGCTAATGTTT
>NW_007120127.1:0-538 GCF_000164805.1 Carlito syrichta
AGAGAGGCACCCCACCACCATATTGAAGGCAGGGCAGGAAAGAGCAGGGTCAACAGATCTGATCTCTGTGATTGATGGATCAACTACTCAGGTGTTGATCGTGGCCCGAAGGCAATACCCTGAGAACACAAACTTCAGAGGGACCTGATGAGTACTGAGTTCCAGGTGTCCCATTCCCTGCCCTGATCCAGCTGTGGGACAAAGCATGTGGCCAGAAGGGAGGAGAAAGAACTCCAAAGAGATCACTGGTGAGTGTGGCCAGAAGGGAGGAGAAAGAACTCCAAAGAGATCACTGGTGAGTCTGGGGCTGACACAAACCCCTCTTTCCCAGCAATCCTCTGAATGTCAGACCCACACAGTTGGGCCACCACTGGGAGGGACAAACACAGGTGGGGCCTGGATTTCAGTCACAATAGGAGAACACCATTCCAGGATAAGGCCTGGCTGTGGCACCCCAGTAAGAGTACATACCTGGGGAAGAGACAGTCCTGTACCTTCTCACCAGAGATCTCCCTGACCATAGGAGAGTGGGAGGGGA
>NW_007120128.1:0-453 GCF_000164805.1 Carlito syrichta
TTGGAGTCTCACTCTGTCGCCCAGACTGGAATGCAGTGGCCGCTCCCGGCCACCGCAGCCTCGGCCTGCTGGGCTCCGGCGATCCTTCCGCCTCAGCCTTCCGAGTAACCGGAATTACAGGCATGTGCCACCATGCCCGGCTGATTTTTTGATTTATTGTAGAGATGAGGTCTCGCTGCCCAGGCGGGTCTCGAACCCGCGGGCTCAGGCCATCCACTCACCTCAGCCTCCCAAAGGCGCAGGATTACAGGCTGAGCCACCGAGCCCGGCTGATGTGAGTCTCTTGAAGGCAATAGATTGTTGCTTGATATTTTATCCATTTTACCATTCTATGTCTTTTCAGTGGTGCATTTAGTTCATTCACATTTACGCTAATAATTGAAATGCAAAAGTTGATCCCTGTCATAAGATTCTTACAGAGTTGTGTTCCTGTTTGTTTGTTGTCTTTCTTTG
>NW_007120129.1:0-634 GCF_000164805.1 Carlito syrichta
CAAATAGGAAAAGAGGAAGTCAAATTACCTCTCTTTGCAGATGACATGATCGTGCACCTTGAAAAACCCAAGAGAATCTGTCAAAAACTTCCTTACACTGATAAAGGCCTTCAGCAAAGTCTCAGGATATAAAATAAATGTGCAAAACACAATCTCATTTATTTACGCCAATAATAAACAAACAGAAACCCAAATAAGAAGCACAATTCCATTCACAATAGCCACAAAAAAAAAATGAAATACCTTGGCATCTTCCTAACCAGAGATGTGAAAGACCTTTACAATGAAAACTACAAAACTCTGCTCAAAGAAATCAAAGATGACACAAACAAATGGAAAAATATCCCATGCTCATGGATTGGAAGAATCAACATTGTGAAGATGTCCATCTTACCTAAGGCAGTCTACAGATTCAATGCAATACCTATCAAATTACTAGCAACATTCTTCTCAGACCTAGAAAAAACAACACAGGAATTCATATGGAAACACAAACGACCAAGAATAGCCAGAACAATCCTCAGTAAAAAAACAAAGCAGGTAGTATCACATTACCAGACTTCAAACTTTACTATACAGCTACAATCATCAAAACAGCTTGGTATTGGTATAGAAACAGGCATATAGATCAATG
>NW_007120130.1:0-726 GCF_000164805.1 Carlito syrichta
GGGTAAAGTTAAGGGTTAGGTGTACAATTACGTTTCATTCAGGCACCCTGTTGATAAGAGGTGTTTCCCCTTCCCCAGACAGATATTTGCTACTGTTAATCCCATCCCCCTCTCCCCCATAGTTTTCCAATACCATCAGTCATTTTCTTATAGTATTACATTGGATGTTCAAGGTCCATTATATGAGTGAGAACATGTGATACTTGGATCTTTGTTTCTGTGAGAGGTCACTCAGTATTATAGACTCAAGTTCCATCCAGGTTGCTGCGAAATTCATGATTTTATTCTTTTTTATGGCTGCGTAGTATTCCATCGTGTATATGTACCACATTTTTTAAATCCAGTCCTCTTTTGATGGGCAGCGTGGTTGTTTCCAGGTTCTTGCTATTGTGAACAACGCTGCGATAAACATACGTGTGCAGGTATCTTTTTTATAGAGTGATTTGAGTTCTTCAGGGTATATTCCCAGTAGGGGGTTGTGGGGTCATATGGGAGACAGCCTACAGACTGGGAAAAAATATTCGCCAACACCAGGTCTGACAAAGGCTTAACATCCTGGATCTACAAGGAACTAAAACGTGCTGAAAAGAAAAAAACAAACAACACCATTATCAAATGGGCAAAAGATATGAACAGACACTTCACAAAAGAGGACATCTGAGCAGCCAACAAACACATGAAGAAATGTTCAACCTCACTAATTATCAGGGAGAGGCAAATCAAAAC
>NW_007120131.1:0-733 GCF_000164805.1 Carlito syrichta
AATCCGTTCTCTCTTACTAAGATTTTGCCACTTAAAGGATGTTCTATAAATGGCATCCCTCAGTACGTTGCCTTTCAGGATGGGCATTTTTCATTCAACATGAACCCTTTGAACTTGATCTAGGCTGTCTGCATCCACAGTTTGTGTCTTCATGGTGAGCAGCACCCTGTGGCATGGACAGGCACCTCTCAAAATGGTTCCGGTGCTCAAAAACACCTCAGCCCTGATCTTTTGCATCTTTGGTAAAACGCATTAAATCATCTCCCGTGATACATGTCTGCTGGAGACCAGCTCCAGCCGGGTTCAGGGTACCCCAAAGGTGGAGACGGCATCAGTGATTGGGGGGAAGAAGGAAGAGAGAAAGAGAGAAAGAAAGACTGGACTCTGGTCTAGCGCAGAAGCGATGTGTGTTATTGGGAATTACAATGGGTCTTTTATACACAAAGTCAGAAGCCTGTGACCAATACTAAGGCTCTTAGATGTGACACGAGTTTAAATTACAAGTTGTGTGAAAGCCAAAACTGCAGTTTGTGGAAGAATGGGAGCAATGAACTTCTTAAGTTAGCTTGTGTTTGTCCCAATCTCAGAGTTTCTATGTTTTGAGCTCACAGGAGTTTAATCTGGTTAGTGCTGAGTAGAAAGGGGGAGGAAATGGGGTCAAATAGCTCCCGAATGTATCCTAGTGGTCTCAGGTCAATGGCCCTTCCTGATCCCTAATGCTCAGTGGGCCTCC
>NW_007120132.1:0-312 GCF_000164805.1 Carlito syrichta
GGGCTGCCCACCCTCTCCCGGACAGCACGCGGTGAGGGGCTTAGATGGGAGATCGGATGCGCCAAGAGGACTAGGGCCTGGGGCCAGAATGCCCCAGGGGACGCGCCTTGAAGGGCAGGCCGACCAGGTTGGGCTGGAGCCCTTTCCCAGCCTGCTGCAGGGCGTCTGGGGACTGGCCGGGCGGAGGGCGGGGGACACTTACTTCGTTGTCCGCACGCCTTCCTCGTTGGCATCAGAGCCCGACAAATCCCAACCCGCGCCAGGCAAAGAGAAATGGCCCGTGGCCTCCCGGCGGCTCGGGGGACGGGGCGG
>NW_007120133.1:0-459 GCF_000164805.1 Carlito syrichta
TGTTGATGTATTTAATTACATTTATGGTTTTACGAATGTTGAACCAGTCTTGCATCCCAGGAATGAAGCCTACTTGGTCATGATGGATGATTTTTGAGATGTATTCTGAATTCAGTTTGCTAGGATCTTGTTGAGAATTTTAGCATTTATGTTCATCAAAGATATTGGCCTGTAGTTCTCTTTCTTTGTTGGATCTTTACCTGGCTTGGGTATCAATGTGATGTTGGCTTTGTAAAATGATTTTGGGAGAGTTCCATCTTTTTCAATCGCCTGGAATACCTTCAGTAGGATTGGTATCAGCTCCTCCTTAAATGTCTTGTAGAATTCTGCTGGAAAGCCATCTGGACCAGGGCTTTTTTTTGTAGAAAGTTTTCTTATTACGTAGTCGATTTCCTTGATTGTTATTGGTCTATTTAGGGTCTCAATTTCTTCTTGTTCCAATTTGGGTAGGTTGTGTGA
>NW_007120134.1:0-771 GCF_000164805.1 Carlito syrichta
CCGCGGGTTCGAGACCCACCTGGGAAGGCGAGACCTCATCTCAACAATAAAATCAAAAAATTAGCTGGGCGTGGTAGCACACGCCTGTAATTCCGGCTACTCGGAAGGCTGAGGTGGAAGGATCGCCGGAGCCCAGCAGGTCGAGGCTGCGGTGGCCGGGAGCGGCCACTACACTCCAGTCTGGGTGACAGAGTGAGACTCCAACTCAAAAAAAAAAAAAAAAAAGAGAGAGAGTCTGAAGAAAAAAGAGGAGAAAAAAGAAGTCTTTATTTTCTGTAGTAAAAAAAAATTCACACAATTTTTCAGGTTGGTTAAGATTAATAACTCATAATCTGAAGATATTGGCTTCTGTTCAAGATTTACTGACCTACAAAGTTAATATTAATGAAGGTGAAAGTGAGGTTAAAAACAAACCTCAAGGGATAATACATCTTTATATTTGCTGAAGTAAACCATCAGCCCATAAATTGATCATGCCTACATTCAAACACCTTTTAATCAAAAAGCTTTGGAAATCCCTTTGCTGTGACAGCTTGCTCAAATACATGGCTGAGTTCATTTGTATTAACATTCTCTGAGCACTAAGACAGCCAGAAAAGCAAAACATTCAGTGTTTCCTCTGAGGATCATAAGCAGTCAATCAAAGGGTGGTTGCTTATTTACATATGTGATCTGATTGAAAGAGACTGATCCTAACCAGCATCTCATGATGATCAATCTCAATAATGTAGTGGTGTCTCCATCTGACCCACAGTACTATTCAGCCATCTA
>NW_007120135.1:0-766 GCF_000164805.1 Carlito syrichta
TCTCACTCTCTTTTATACTGCAGCATACCTTTTTACCATAAAATGCATTTAAATGGAATAGAAAATTGTGCATATGATCTTTAATCATTTAACTAGTAACCACATATCCTGGGAATGGGGAACAACCTAACTGACCTGTGACTACTGGCAGTAGGAGAGGTGCTGCCACCTTTTACATAATTTATTTTCTTACCTGAAGACTACTAGTGATTCAAATTTTTGTTTCACCAAAATGACAGGGACCTTTGAAGTTTCTCAAGAGTAGTGGAAATAGAAAATATTAACCATGTGTGTTCTGTAGTCTATTATGATCATGGAAAGTTCCTAGAGGGAACTTAGCACAATAGAGTTGAATAACAAATACTACCTGCTCTTTTGTATTTAAACATTGTCCTTGTCAATATCGTCATGCTTACAGGCCCTGTTTATCCACTTACTAGCTTTGTAGCCTTGGGCTATTTAATAATTCAACTTTGTACATCTCAGAGAATGTTGATAGCTCTTCTGTGCATCTCATTGAGTTGTCATGAGGATCAAATAAAATAATATGTTATGTGAAAGCAAGTGAAATAAAATGTGTAAAGCCTTCTATAATTGTGGAGAATTATATAATGGCTTGTTGTTAAAATCCCTAGGTTACCTGGGACATGAGACCTTAAATATCTAAATGCTTTAATGAACTGTCAGCATTGGCAAAAGGCAGGTGACACATTAATATTAAGAGAAAGGAGAAAACCTGTTCACTGATACATTTTAGAATTCCAAA
>NW_007120136.1:0-691 GCF_000164805.1 Carlito syrichta
CACATTAACATATTATAAACAGTTTGACTTGTTTTCACTTATATATCAAACGCAATACTGACTTTGCAAAAACTTATCAATTCACTTTTTCATCACATAAAAAGTCAATTTCATGTTTTTATGTTTATAAATATGCTCACACTTCTGTGTTTTGTTAGTGTATTTTTAAAGTTGTATGATCTCAGATCAGCAGAGACCTTACCGTAATAAGTTTCTACAATTTTTTTAACTTTAATTTTTTCTTTTTAATTTTAAAATTGCCGGGTACAATTCAGGGTTAGCTTTACAAATATTCGTTGTACAGTTACCCTTGTTGATGAAGTGTTCCACCCTCCCCCAGGAAGATTTCTACTGCTGTCAATTCCACCTCCCTGCCTCCCTCCCCCCAGTTTTCTGCTTCTGTCAATCCTTTTGTTATAGTATTAAAGTAGTTGTTCAAAGTCCACTTATGAGTGAGATCATTTGAAGATCATCTTCCCATTCCTACCCCTTTCCACCAGTTGATGGCAAATCACGCTTCTACCCTTTCTTCTATAAATTTAGCTGTTTCTTTCATTGTTTACTTAGTATGATAGCTTCCAGGTTCACTCATGTTATCACAAATAAGAAAATATATTCTTATTTTTAAAAAAACTATGCTGAGTAATTTTCCACTGTGTGTGTGTGTATGTGTGTGTGTGGCATTTTCTGG
>NW_007120137.1:0-719 GCF_000164805.1 Carlito syrichta
GATTCCAGAAGCAAACCACAATTTCTCAATCAACTCATCTTCGACAAAGCCCCCGCCACCTACCAATGGGGAGAGGAGAACCTATTCAGTAAATGGCACTGGGAAAACTGGCTGACCACATGCAGAAGATTGAAACAGGACCCCTATCTATCTCCATGCACAAAGGTTAACTCCAAATGGATCAGAGACCTAAATGTAAAACCTCAAACCATAAGAACCTTAGAAAAGGAAGGAAATACTCTCATGGAAATCGGAACTGGCATCCAATTCCTGTACAAAACCCGAAACCCACAGGACTTAAGAGAGAAGATAGACAAATGGGACCTTATTAAACTGACAAGCTTCTGCAAAGCCAAAGAAACCATCAAGAGAGCAGGGAGACAGCCTACAGACTGGGAAAAAGTCTTTGCCAACTCTAGGTCTGACAAAGGCTTAACATCCTGGATCTACAAGGAACTGAAACGTACTGAAAAGAAGAAAACAAACAACTCCATTATAAAATGGGCAAAAGATATGAAGAGATACTTCACAAAAGAAGACATTCGAGCAGCCAATAAACACATGAAGAAATGCTCAACCTCACTAATCATCAGGGAGATGCAAATCACAACCATACTGAGATGCCACCTAACTCCAGTCAGAATGGCAGTTATCAACAACTCAAAAAATAACAGCTGCTGGAGAGGGTGTGGTGAAAAGGGAACACTTCTACACTGTTG
>NW_007120138.1:0-765 GCF_000164805.1 Carlito syrichta
CATCGTAAGTTTTTAGGGATTGAATTCTGGGAAGATTTTAATTAACCCTCACTGATGAAGTTTAGCTTAGCTGGGTCGTTTATCTTGGTTGAAGTTGTTCATCACCCACATCTTTATAATAAATAAATAAATTTATTAAAAAATAAAAGAAATTTTTTATCTTTGAGAAGTTTGGAGATTGGACTCCAAGCTCTCCTAGCCTGAAATATTTCTGTTGATAAATCTGCTGCTATTCTAATTGGTCTTCCCTGGTAGGTAGTCTGACCTTATTCTCTTGCTGCCTTTAGGACTTTTTCTTTTATACCTACTTTGCTTTGGTGAATTATTATGTTTCTGGGAGTTGGTCTTCTCATTTGTTGTCTTGCAGGGGTTCTCTGAATCTCTTGTGCTTGAATATTTGCATCACTGATGAAATGAGGCAAGTTTTCTTGAATAATTTCATGAAATGCTTATTCCAGGGTGGTCTCTGTCTCTCTTTCTGCCTCAAGAAGGCCAATTACTCTTAGGTTCAGCCTCTTGAAATAGTTGCTCATCTCTTGAAGATTTTTTTAATGTCTTTTAATGTTTCTTTTCTATGTTTTTGACAGTTTGGGTTAGTTCTATATTTTAACCCTTCAAGCTCTGAGATTTTTTTCTTCTGCTTTACTAATTTCAGCTTTCCATGCTTATCAGTTTATTATTTAATTTAATTCACAGTATTCTTTACTGCTGTTATCTCAGTATCACTCTTTTCTTATTTTCTTCTTGTCTCTCCTCAATTCTTCT
>NW_007120139.1:0-705 GCF_000164805.1 Carlito syrichta
TTATCTACAGAAACACTGCAGGCTAGGAGAGCTTGGAGCCCTATCTTCAAAGTCTAAAAGATAAACAATTTCAACCAAGAATAACCTGCCCGGGCAAGCTAAGCTTCATCAGTGAGGGAGAATTAAAATCTTTCCCAGATATCCAATCCCTAAGAACTTATACAGCCACAAAACCATCTCCACATGAAACACTTAAGAAAGTACTAAACACAGAAGAAAAGGAAAAAAGAACAACGTTCTTCACAAGAGTACAGGGAAAAGAATAAAATATATACGAACCAACCCCAAAACCAAAAGAAAGACAAAATAGAAAAAGAAAAAACCAAGTGGAAGAACAACAACTCAATAAGAACTCCATGATAGGGACGAACTCTCACATTTCAATAATTAGTCTGAATGTGAATGGACTAAACGCACCACTGAAAAGACATAGAATGACAAAATAAATAAAATATCACCAGGCAACAATATACTGCCTTCAAGAGACCCATCTCACTAGAAAGGACATACACAGACTCAAAGTAGGAGGATGGGAAACAAATTTTCAGGCGAATGGAATACAAAAGAAAGGAGGAGTCGCTATCCTAATTTCAGACAAAATACCATTTAGGCTATCAAAAATTAAGAAAGATACAGAGGGCCACTACATAATGATAAAAGGTTCACTCCATCAACAAGAAATATCTATCCTAAACATATATGCAC
>NW_007120139.1:2049-3102 GCF_000164805.1 Carlito syrichta
AAAACAAAAACCACATGATTATATCATTAGATGCAGAAAAAACTTTTGATAAAATCCAGCACCCTTTCTTGATAAAAACACTTGAGCATCTAGGCATACGGGGAACATACCTCAAAATAGTAAAAGCCATCTACGAGAAACCCACAGCGAGCATACTCCTAACTGGACAAAAATTAGAACCATTTTCCCTGAAAACTGGAACAAGACAAGGATGCCCACTCTCACCCCTCCTGTTCAACATAGTATTGACTGTCCTGGCTCGAGCATTCAGAGAAGAGAAGGCAATCAGGGGTATCCAAATAGGAAAAGAGGAAGTCAAGTTATCTCTCTTTGCAGATGACATGATTGTATACCTTGAAAACCCGAGAGAATCTGTCAAAAACCTCCTTACACTGATAAAGAGCTTTGGCAAAGTCTCAGGATACAAAATAAATGTACAAAAGACAATCGCATTTCTCTACACCAATAATAAACAAACAGAAACCCAAATAAAAAACACAATTCCATTCACAATAGCCACAAAAAAATTGAAATACCTTGGCATCTTCCTAACCAGAGACGTGAAAGACCTTTACAAGGAAAACTACAAAACACTGCTCAAAGAAATCAAAGTTGACACAAACAAGTGGAAAACTATCCCATGCTCATGGATTGGAAGAATCAACATTGTGAAGGTGTCCATCTTACCTAAGGCAATCTACAAATTCAATGCAATACCCATCAAATTACCAGCAACATTCTTCTCAGACCTAGAAAAAACAACCCAGAAATTCATATGGAAACACAAACGTCCAAGAATATCCAGAACAATCCTCAGCAAAAAAAACAAAGCAGGTGGTATCACACTAACAGACTTCAAACTTTACTATAAGGCTACAATCATCAAAACAGCTTGGTATTGGTATAGGAACAGGCATATAGATCAGTGGAATAGAATTGAGATCCCAGAAGCAAACCTCAATTTCTCAAGCAACTCATCTTTGACAAGCCTCACCACCTACCACTGGGGAGAGGAGAACCTATTCAGTAATGGTGCTGGGAAAACTGACTGAC
>NW_007120139.1:3496-12831 GCF_000164805.1 Carlito syrichta
CCCCAACAAACACATGAAGAAATGTTCAACCTCACTAATCATTAGGGAGATGCAAATCAAAACCACACTGAGATACCACCTAACCCCAGTCAGAATGGCAATCATCAGCAACTCAAAAAATAACAGCTACTCGAGAGGGTGTGGTGAAAAGGGAACACTTCCACATTGTTGGTGGGAGTGTAAACTAGTGCAACCTCTGTGGAAAGCAGTGTGGCGATTCTTAAAAGCTCTAAATACCAACCTCCCATATGACTCCGCAATCCCCCTACTGGGAATATATCCTGAAGAACACAAATCATTCTATAAAAAAGATACCTGCACACGCATGTTTATCGCAGCATTGTTCTCAATAGCAAGAACCTGGAAACAATCATCCTGCCCGTCAAAAGGACTGGATTAAAAAAATGTGGTACATATACATGAAGGAATACTACGCAGCCATAAAAAAGAACAAAATCATGAATTTCGCAGCAACCTGGATGGAACTAGAGTCTATAATACTGAGTGACCTCTAACAGAAACAAAGATCCGAGTATCACATGTTCTCACTCATATAATGGACCTTAAACTTCCAATGCAATACTATACGAAAATGACTGACCGTACTGGAAAACTATGGTGGGGGGAGGGAGATGGGATTAACAGTAGCAAATATCTGTCTGGGAACAGGGAAACACCCCATATCAACAGTGTGCCTGAATGAAACGCAATTGTATACCTAACCCTTAACTGTACCCCACAACTTCACAATAAAAAATACAATAAAAAATAAACAAAAAACAAAAACAAACAAACAAAAAAAACCAAAAAAACTTGAAGTATGAATGAAATTTAACAAGTATAATAATAAAGTATAATTTAACAAGTAATAAATCAAGAGGGCATTCCAAGTGGAAGGTACAAAAACAAAAGATTGGAGGACGAGTGTATAAATTCTTTGTGTGTGTGTGTGTGTGTGTGTGTGTGTGTGTGTGTGTGTGTGTGTGTGTGTGTTAAATAGGGATACTGGGACAGTGCTTCAGGGAACAGCAAGTACAGCAAGTAGCATGGCTTCCCTGGTACAGACAGTAATGTGGAAAGAACTGGTAAATAAAACTAGAAAATTGTATCCGATGCTGTAGGTCTCCTAGAATCCCTAACTGAGGAGTTGGTATGTGGGGAAATACACAGGTGGCAGGTAACTTGAACCTGGGAGCAATATGTCAAGGATTTGAGATCTCAGAACTTAGCAGAAAAGGGTACATGATTGACTGGTGAATGGCATGATTGCTCCATGTGGCATCATACCCACCACTAGCCATCTTGGCTGTAGTGAAAAGGTTAGGATTTGTCTTTGAAGGCACTAGAATTGGATTTGAATCTTAACTTTACCACTTATCAGCTGTATCATCTTAGCCAAGTTGTTTAAACTCTGACTCTGTTTTCTCATTAAAAAATAAAAGTGATGGGAGGCAGGAGGTACATAAAGCTAACCTACAAAGATAGTTGTGAGACTTTGAGTTTCGAAAGTGAATGTGAAATATCTAGCTCAGTACTTTGCACGTAGAAGATACTGAGTAAAGGCTACTTTCTTTCCTCCCAGGCAATTTGGAGGAAAATATGAGTTAGTTTCGGCATAAGGAAGAAAGAAGATGGACTAGAATACTGTTAGTAGACAAATGGTTCTTAGAATTTTTTTTTCTAATTGTCGCCCTGTTGCCCAGGCTGGAGTGCAGTGGCACAAACATAGCTCACCATAGCCTCGAACTCCTGGACTCAAGAGACCCTCCTCCCCCGACCTCCTGTGTAGCTAGGTCTACAGGCGTGTACCACCACAGCTGGATAATTCTTTGTTACCACACCCAGACTTAGAATGTATTTAATAGATATTTGGCAGAAATTATAAAGGAAAAATGACTTTTTCCAGATGAGATATTCATACCATAGATTGGAAAGAACATGAATTTTGTTTGATTTTCGATATTCTATGTGATGTCACTCGAAAGATTCTTTTTGCTCTGTAAATGCCTTTTGAGTGACTAAAGATGCTTTGTGCATACTTAAAGCTTAAAGACATTTTAAAAGTAAATTCAGTCTTGGTGGAAAGTTTAAAGATTACACTTTCCCTCCAAATGGGTGTTATAGAAAGAGCTTGAGCTGGGTGTTCGTTAACTTGGTGTTCGTTAACTTGGTGTGTGAGCTTTGGCAAGTCATCTAATCTTAAAGGGTCTTAGCTTCTTAGCAGTAAACGAAGTGGATGAAAGCTAAGGTCATTTCAACATTGTTTGAGGCTGTCTAGATATCTTCTCACCCTCTTTATTACTCTTCTGGTGCATTTGCCCAACTGCCTCAGAAACCAACAGAACACGATGTCACTTTTAGGAACTTTAGCACTTAATCAAATATTGTCAAACTGTTCTTTTTAACTTACTAACAACAAGCTTCCCAAGTCTTTCATCTACACCTTGGTATTACCTTTTCCTCTAGTGATGAAAACCCACTTGCCTTATCTTCTTTTCTCTATCCTCATCCTATATAAACTATGAACTTCTCTGAAAATTCTGCCATTCAAAGTCAGAACTCTGCATAGAATCTTATAATGTAATCTTTAGTTTTCATAGATACTGTACTTATTTATACTTCTTATTTTTAGTGGTGTTTTTTCGTAAATAAGCTTCTAAAATCTTTTGAAGTTTGTTTTCTTCCTATTAATAGAATTGGCATTTAATAAATGATTCTGCTTACTTGATTTTGTCATGAGTAGTTAAATGTGAAAACTTTGCATGTTGACTTTTTCGTTTGTTTTTATATGAACAGCCAAACGTAGGAGTGCTTTTCAATAGAAAATTAATGCAGTACCTATGTTTTGAACATGTCGTCTGTCCTGTCAAATATGTTTATGTAGTTGTAGTTGAGAGAAGCAGTTTAATTACCTTGCCTGAATGTGACTGGAAAAAAAAATCTCTCTACAGTCTATAAGCTCATAGTGCTCTGTTCTCTAAATTTGCAAAGAATTATAAAGTAATGTTTTACATTTGTTTTCACTTTGCCTATTGGTAAAACATACTTTTTTACATCTATGTGCATATTGTTTTCATTTTCTCTGTTGCTTTTAAGGGAAAATCTATGTCAGATATTTGAAAGCACTTAATATAAACATTTTTAGTTATTCTTAATGGGAAGAATAAGAATCACAGTAGTTTCTCTTTAAAAGATGTAATGTTGTTATTGGCATCTTCATTAAATTTCTTTAACCTTCCAGTGTCATGATTTTCCAAGTGGTCAGCCAGCACTTTCTATACTTACATGTTATGTAAGAGAGTAACAGAAGTCTGTTCAAGGATTTTTGATGTTGCACTATGACTTTCTGTTTTTTAATGTGTTGTTTGAGCTTTGATAAGCTTTATAAATAAGAAAGGGCACTTTTTTTTTAAGGTTATAACTTTTCATACAGAATCTTTCTCATTTCTTTTTAAACCCAGGTGACTGTGGGGATCATGTTGTCATAATAAACACAAGACACATTGCATTTTCTGGAAACAAATGGGAACAAAAAGTGTACTCTTCACATACTGGGTAAGATAATGCCACTGTCAAGGAAAATACGTAGTAGAAATGTATTACTTTAAGAATACTTTTGCTCTTATTTAAAATAAAAGAAGATATTTCCAAAAATTGGGATTTAAGATAATACTTGCTGGGCACTGTGGCTTGTGCCTATAATCCTAGCATTTTGGTAGACTGAGGGAGAAGGATCATTTGATCCAGAAGTTTAAGGTTAGCCTGGTCAACAGAGCAAGACTTCGTCTCTACAAAAAGTACAAAAAATTAGCCGGGTGTGGTGTTGTGTGCCTATAGTCCTAGCTACTCGGAGGTTATTGCAGGAGGATCACTTGAGCCCAGGAGTTTGAGGCTGCAATGAGCTATGATTTCATCACTGCACTCCAGCCTGAGTGACAGAGAGATCCTGTCTCTAAAAAATTAAAAAGTTTACTGACCAGACACAGTGGCTCACACCTGTAATCCCAGAACTCTGGGAGGCTGAGGTGGGAGGATTACTTGAGCCCCAGAGTTTGAAACCAGCCTGGGCAACATAGCAAGACCTTTTCTCTATTATATTAAAAGAAAATATTTTACTCATGCTATGTATGTATTTTACATGCACACACTAAAAAACCAATATCAAATATTAGATATTACCTGACAGTATTTGTTCATTCTAGAAACTGTTCATATAATCTCTGATCAAGATTATTCTCATTTTTTAGTCAATCTTCTTTCTGCCTCCTACAGTTTATCTTAACTGCTATGTTTAGAACCATCCTGAATATCTGAGAGTTCGCTCTTCTCTATTTACAGTCTTGTTTGCCAGTGTCTCTCTTAAGTGCATACACTCTCTTAGATATGTCCTGATGGTTTCTAAGTACATTATGACTCCTTCTCCCATCTTTCAGTTGGGCAGTCTTTTGTTGCAATAGAACTTTTCTTCAAGGCCATCTTACTTAATGAGGTTCATCGAGTTTTCTCTCAGCTGAGCTCCGCAGTCTCTTTCAAGCATGCTCCTGTTGAGTCATGTCTCCTCCTTTACTTGTGCTTTAATTCAATTGCAGGACCTTAAATTTACATCACTTAGTTTATCTCCAGCCTTTTAAAATTCTGATTTTGTCATCTCATGTATTAGTTAGCCCACAGCTTCAGGTCATGTGCAAACTTAATTAAGTAAACTGTCTATACTGTCATCCAAGTTAGGGTTAGAAATGTTGATCTTTCGTTTTTGATCAAAACATTCTTTTATTTCCAACTGTACCTCTGCCTTTGATGTTCTCATCTGTTTCATCTCCTGCCCAAGTGCGTTTTAAATGCCTGGAATAACATTGCTGCTTCCTTGAGCCAACATTTGCCCATTCTTCCCCTTAAAACACATTCATGAAATCTTTATTTAACTTAACAAAAATGAATTTGCATCCATCTTTAGTAATTCCTGCTATTGGCAAATTTTTATCTACAAGCTAAGTTCTACAAAATTGACAGGTAATTGGGAAAGAAATATTAAAAGTCAGAATAACATAAATGTGATAAAAGTGTAAAGGAAAGTATGGACACAAAATGCTGCGGTAATTGCAAGAGCAATAATATCTAGTATTACTGCAAACGAAGGAACATAACAGCACGGCCAGTGGTGTGCGGCCAGTGGAACGTCTACATCAGCTGCTAGTGTCCCGTCAGTGCTGTTTTCTGACCAGTAATGCAAGTCAAGCTCCCTTATGCATCATTACTGCCCACTTGCCACTGCTGCTTCACGATCCTTCTTTTATGGCCAACATATTGCTGTTTCTTTTGCCACTGCCTTTGCGTGTGTTGTTCTCCGGACAGCAATGTCATTTCATCCTCTTTCTCTGGAATTCTCCTATTTATCCATTAAAAATTGATTTGGGTGTCACATTTTCCGGGATTCCTTTCCTATTACACGCATCATCACAGGGTTGGTCCCTTTTTGTTTCTGTTGACTCATAATTTATTACTACATCTTGGACATATTCCTTTATTGTACTTATAGCAGCATATTACAATCACATATTCAAAGTGTAACTTTCTGGTTGTAAAATGGTTAGTACATGCTGATTTTAGAAAACACATAAAAGTTTAAGAGGGAACTAAAGTTCACTTCTGATCCCATGACTTAATATTTTAACATATGGTCAGCCTTCCATATCGGTGGGTTCTACATTGTGGATTCAACCAGCCATGGATGCAAATTTTTTTCTTTTAATGACATCTACACTGAAGATGTACAGAGGTTTTTCTTGTCATTACTCTATAAACAATGCAGTATAATGATTTACATAGTATTTACATTGTAGTAGGTATTATAAGTAATCTAGAGATGATTTAAAGTACATAGAAGGTTGTGTGTAGGTTATATGCAATTACTACACCATTTAACATCAAGAATCTGAACACCCTCAGATTTTGTTCTCCGCAGAAGGGCGGAGAACCAGTTCTACACAGAGACAGAGGAACAACTCTGTATATGAGTTCCTATCCTTTTTCATTGAATATAAAATTCTCAAAGAACCTTTTTGTAAGTAATATTTTTGGTCACTATCTAGTAGTATACCGTATGATTTACCATACTTAATCATTGCTCTATTTTTTGAAATGAAAAACTTAACTTTCATAAAGAACTAGAGAACATCTTTATCCACTAATTTTTCCAGTGTATATAGGATTATTTAAAATAAATCTCTGGCCAGGCTCGGTGGCACAACCTGTAATCCCACGCCTTTGGGAGGCTGAGGTGAGTGGATTGCCTGAGCCCACGGGTTCGAGACCCGACTGGGCAGCGAGACCTCATCTCTACAATAAATCAAAAAATCAGCCGGGCGTGGTAGCGCATGCCTGTAATTCTGGCTACTTGGAAGGCCGAGGCGGAAGGATCGCCGGAGCCCAGCAGGTGGAGGCTGCGGTGGCCGGGAGTGGCCACTGCACTCCAGTCTGGGTGACAGAGTGGGACTCCAACTCAAAAATAAATAAATAAAATAAATCTCTGGAAATTAATGAATTTTAGGATCAAAGAAATAGTTATTTCCAAACATTAGTTTACTAATGCTTAGGAGAGCATAAGGATGTTTGTTATTTCCCCCCCAAAAAAAAAATAAAGAATGCTTGTTATCCTAAACCTGTGTGGACACAATCTTGTTTTTTTAAATGATTTGATAGCATTAAGACTGTGCCCTTTGGATATGCAGCTGCATGTTTACATATACATAATAATGTGGCCTCGGTGCTTTCCTCATCATGTTCTGTGAACATTTTATCTATTAAGCATGTTAACACCCTATTTTATTTGTTACTTTTTATAAAATGTTATTTGCTATACTGTAATTGTATATGATTAAATCTGTCTTTTCCCTTGTAATTTCTTCTGTTTTCCAGTCTCAGAAGTTCTTCCTTGTCCAGATTTTCATAAACATTTACTTCTAATTTACTAGGGATTGGTTGAGTTGGGTATGTGTACGCCCTGAACTTTCACATCTAACTCTTTAGACATCTAAAATTCATTGGCATGAGCTAGAGATACAGCTTACTACTAGTTGTATCAACAGGATAGCCTTTTTTTGAGGACAGGATTTTGTCATATTTATATCTGTGTGTCCCCAGCACTTAGCATGATAGACATTTACTAAGTGTTTATTGGGGTAATTTCAATGGAAACCCTTGGCTAGCATTTAAAACAACTTTTCTTTTACTTCATCCAGGCAATCCCTTACTGGAGAAAGAAATGTAGTTTATTTTTTCACTATTAAAACAATCAAATGAATATTGCAATACTCAAGTCATTCTCCTACTCAGAATTTTACATTAGCTTTCCAAATCTTTCAGGATCGAGTTCACACTTCTGAAATATGGAGTAAATGATATTATGCTTTAGAATTTGCCATTCCAGTGTTAAAAATAGAAAAATAATCCTTGGTGTAGAAGCTGTAAAGTATTTTTTTCCCATGGAGAGAAAAAAAATCAGTAATAGAAGTCTAGACAGGCATTTTTTTTCTTCTAAAACTGAAATTCCATGAAACAAATACAAGAATGTGACTTTCAAAATTACCCATTTTTCTCAGCAGACATTTACCTTTAAGTTTTATTCTTAAAACATGGTTTCTTAATTATCTTTAAAATGTTTTCAAAATTTTGGTTTAGCCATGATGAAATTACTGGTGATGAAAATCATTTGAAGTGTTGGAATACCATTATTTCTTGAAATGTGATCACAGTGTAAAGCAGAAATTCTAATTTGATATTTTATTGCATATAATATTTGATTTCAATTTTTTTTTTAATTTGTTATTTTTAAATTTTTTGAGTTGGAGTCTCACTCCATCGTCCAGACTGGAGTACAGTGCCACGTTCCTGGCCACTGCAGCCTCAACCTGCTGGGCTCCGGCGATCCTTCCGCCTCAGCCTTCCAAGTAACTGGAACTACAGGTGCATGCTACCACACCCAACTAATTTTTGATTTGTTGTAGAGACGTGGTCTCACCAAGTTTCCTGGGTGGGTCTCAAACATGCAGGCTCAGGCGATCTACTCGCCTCAGCCTCCCAAAGTGCTGGGATTACAGGCTGAGCCACCGAGCCTGGCCATGGCTTCATTTTACACAGAATAATGATTTTATGTTTAATTCAATTTATTCAAGATTGCATTGTGAATACAAATTATTAATTTTGTTCCCCAAAAAATTTATAATAGTGATCTAATAGTTTTGTTTTCTGTAAATAAATATTTTAAATAAATAAAATATTTTTAAATTTTGTTGAAAGAAATATATGAAAGGAAATCACATTTAAGTTATCGTAGGGTTTTTTGCGAGTCCACACTGGCTTTTCAGTTTTGTTCCCCCTTTCTTGAAAATCATTTGAACTAATCTTTATTTAGGGTAATAAAACCTTATATCTATGTATTAGAATCTGTTTTAACTTTCTTAAATCTTTCTCCAATATTTTCTCATTTGACTCTTAGAAATCTTGTGAGATAGATGGAGCAGATATTATCTGTTTGTTTTTGTTTTTTAATGAATAAAATCATGTAGAGAGATAAAATGAGTTGCCTAATATTATATTGGGATTTATTGACAAAACCCAGATTTCAAACCTGGATCTAAGGTAACTAAGCTGCCTTTAATACTATTCAAAATACATTTTGTAATTGCCAGTTTATTCATTTTATATATGTATAATGTTTGATCTGAACACAATGAAGTATTTTATTAGAGCTAACATATAACACGTGGCCTTCTACCAACTGCTAAGAGGAAACATGATTGTTACCTGTTTAGAGTATGAACTTGACTTCAGAGCCAAGTGGTTTACCAGCATTTTTCCCAGACTCAAGCCCTGGTTTATACAGACAGTTTATCTAATTTAATGAGGAACATGACATATTTCTTTCTTAAGTCAAGCAGTAATAAACTACCCCACAATGAATAAATGAATGAATGACTTAAAATTCAGATAGAAATATTCTTATGCCAATAAATTTTTCCAAGATGTAGAACTTGTTATAAAATGATAGATGACTATTTAAGAGAATTGCATCTCAAATAGCACAGGTGACTAATTTTGAAAAGACTAGTGAGCCGGGCTCGGTGGCTAGCCTGTAATCCCACGCCTTTGGAAAGCTGAGGTGAGTGGATTGCCTGAGCCCACGGGTTTGAGACCCACCTGGGCAGTGAGACCTTCATCTCTACAATAAATGAAAAAATCAGCCGGGCGTGGTAGTGCATGCCTGTAATTCTGGCTACTCGGAAAGGCTGAGGCGGAAGGATCGCTGGAGCCCAGCATGCGAGGCTGCGGTGGCCGGG
>NW_007120139.1:12851-35532 GCF_000164805.1 Carlito syrichta
AAAAAAAAAAAAAAAAAAAAAGACTAGTGAATAGCATAGTTTCCAGGAAGAACTTATTAAATAGTTTTCTTATTATAAAAGAATGACCAGCCTAGGAACTCAGCACTGTAGCCTATGCCCAGTTTAACATCTGTGCTTCTTTTAACAGCTACCCAGGTGGATTCAGACAGGTCACAGCTGCTCAGCTTCACCAGAAGGACCCAATAGCGGTAAGGCTGTTTTGCTTCACTTATCATCTGTGCAAAGACCAGTTCAGACATATCTTTCTGGTCTCCCTTCAAATGTAGCCAGCATTCAAAGCTATGGTTCTTCACAATAGCTGTATCACACAAGTTTCAATTAACATTATGTTGATTATCATTCAGCTCTGTGCATTTTCTAGTTAGTATGTATTATGTTTTACATTTAATCAAAGAACTCTGATGCTTTTCTTTTTAATTTTTTGACACCTGCAGAATCGCCTAGTACATGAATATGCCTTAAGAAAGATGTTTATACATGTATGTGTACTTACTTGTATATGCATATTATCAAACATGCTAAGCATGTTGCTCTTATACTGTCACTGCCTTTTTTGTTAACTTGATTTTTTGTGTATCTGAGTTTATTTTTATTTATTATTTTTAAAATCTTAATTTTACATTTGCTAATTTCTCCTTCTAGGCCTGTCGATTTTTGCTTTGTGTGTTTTAAAGGTTTCGTGTTGGATGAATTTAAGCTTGGAATTGTAATCTTTCAAATAATTGATTAGGGTCAACATATACCATTCCCCTTTATCTCTAATAATGCTTTTTACCTTAAGACCTATTTAGTAATATAGCTACATCAGCTGCCTTTTGATTAGTGTTTGTATCATATTATTTTTCAACATTTAAACTTTACTGGGTTCTTCTGTTATAGATGTGCTTATTGTAAACATATGTAGCTGGGTTTAGTTTTGTTTTTTTCTTTTCTTTCTTGACTGCTTTTGTATTGATTGAATTTATTTAAGTCTAAAGTTAATCAGTAACTTTACCTTCCTTCAAAGCAAATGAAAACTCTTAGAAGATTTTTAGCATCCACCCTCCTTGGTAATCTATATGCTTTCTCTGTTCAAGATTTTTAAAATCCAGTTCAAAACTCTTATTGTTTTATCCTGTTATTGATTTTTTAAAATTGTCTTTGCTTACAATCTCTTCTTGTAACTTAATCTTCCTTCTGGGATCAGCTTCCTTTTCCTTGAAGTACCTCCTGTTAGTATTCTCATAGCCACATTTTTATAATATTGAACTCACCTCTATCTGAAACTTCGTCTGTATTGTTGCTTTCTTCTTGAAAGATAGTTTTGCTATGTATGGAAGTCTAAGATAACCATTATTTTTTTCTCTCAGCCTTTTGAAACTGTTGTTCAAATGGATTTTTAGCTTTGATAAGTTGGACATCCATTTAATTGTTTCTTTGTACTCTGTCTTTTTTTTTCTGGATACTTATAAGATCTTTTCTTTGACTTTGGTTTTTATGTGTTTCTGTGGAGTCTTGTTTTTTTGTTTGAAGATTGATATCTTCAGTTCTGAAAATGTGTTGGCTCTTAAATCTTCCAATATTGGGTCTCTTTATTCTCCATCTGTCTTTCCCTGTGGGAATTGAATTAAATTTAAAGCATATGGTCACATTTTATTGTGGGTGATTCAGTACTTTTTTTTTTTTTTGGCACTCTGTCACCCAGGCTGGAATGCAGTAGCACACTTGTGGCCATCACAGCCTCAACCTGCTGGACCCTTGTGATCCTTCTGCCTCAACCTTCCATGTAGCTGGAATCACAGGTGTGTGCCACCATGCCCGGCTAATTTTTTGACTTATTATAGAGACAAAGTCTCACCAAGTTGCCCAGGCTGGTCTCGAAGCCCGCCTCCTAAAGTGCTGGGATTACAAGCATGAGCCATCACGCCCTGCCAGTACCATTCTTTCATATTTTTTGTCTCACTGTCTCTGTGCTGCATTCTCTTTAATTTGTTTAGATATGTGTTTCAGTTCTCTGATTACCTGTTCACCTATGTCTGATTAATCTTTTTATTGTAGTCCTAATTTCAATTATTTCTTTTCCTTTTCTAAGTTTTATTATTTGGCTCTTTTTCTAATATGCTGAACAGCTTTGATAGTCTCCTGTTTCTTTGTCATATTTTGGTTCCCTTTTGTATTTCTTTACAGATATTAAACACAATTCTTAGCATTTATATCTGATTCTGATATTTGTGACTTTTGTGAGTCTGCAGTTTATTATTTCCGCTCAGTACAGTTGGTATTGAAGCTTCATCTCTGAGAATTATTTGAGACTTGTGTTAAAAATGACTTTCCTCAATGAACATTTACTTAGCTTATGGAAAGTACATCAGGCTATACCAACATAAGATTTCTTTAAGCTAAACTTTAGACTTTAGACAGGATTTTGATCCCACAAGAAGGGTGAATTTTGGTCCTCAAAGCTTTGTGAGGTCAGTTTGATTTCATGCTTCCAAAGTATTCTTATTAACGTCAGTAATGCTTGTTTAATACTTTATCACGTAAGTTAAATACTGGACGAAGTGCTCGTTCATATGTTAGTCCTTGATATAGCTAAAAGCAAGGTCTCCTGTTGCTGCTCCTCAATTTATTTTTCCTTTGTTGGTAGACCTGACATTTGGATTATACTAGTGGGATAGATAGCATTTTCCCCATTAGAGACTGTTTGCACTTTTACTTAAATACATTCATAAATTAGCAAAGTGTCAAACTCTGAAGATACCCTTTTTTATTTCTCTAAAGTAGTAAACAAACATCTGTTAACAGGACGCAACCATTTGTTTGGCATAGCACGGCCTAAAATTTTCTTGGTAAAGTTTAGGAGAGGGATATTCTATATCATAAAGCTGACATACCATTTAGAAGTTCCATGCTTTACTGTTTAATTCACATCATTCATATCTGTTTGAAATATGCTCAGAGAAGCTTTTTAGGAAATATTTAATATTTTGTTTCACAACTCGTTTTTAAGCTTTTACAAGGTATTCTATTTTGACTATTAATATAATTTACACATAATAGTGTTAAAAGTTGTGAGGGCTACTGATAATGTATACCATAACTGTTACAACAAGTGGTGGTTTTAATACTTTATAAATATTTTTAATGTTTTTAAAATTAAAATTTCTCTTTTATTCAGGTCTGTTAACTGTACACTAGGGGGCAGTGTAGTCTAACTTTTTAATGTTGAGAATTTGTTGGACAACATTTGAGGAAACTGTTTCAAATTAATTGTTCATGAAACAAAGAATGAAACGTATTGCAAAATGTTTGATGAAGGCTTAGGAAGTATTTCAGCGTTAAATCCCTCTGGATCACTACCTCATGAAAAGACTTTTATTTTTGTTTTTTTAGTCTTCATTTTGACTTTGTATTTTGAAAAATAGTAGCATATTAAAGGAGAGGTCAGTTGGTCAGTTATTTTCTTTCTAATTCAGACACAGTGTGTATATCTGGAACGGCAGGCCTCTGCCAGCAGATGTGCTTTGCTAATCTGTACTTGGTGTGTATGACTTGTCAGATCATTTGCTTCAGTCTACAGTCTTCTGACCATTAGTACAGTCTAGGAATATTATTTGAAAAATGCATGAATTAATATCTAATAGTCAAGCAGGTAATAATTTGTTAAACATGTCAAAGTTTTTTTCATAGTTACATAGAAGATGATTAATTCTGAGTTCAAATAAATATGTTGATTCAGCCCTTTCCTTATCTCCTTTATCTCTCGTGTCTTGTATTTTGGTTTCTCTTAAGAGTTTCTGTAAAGCCTGTACATTTTCCTCTAGTAAGGTTATTTTGTGTAAAACAAATGGTACATGCCCTGTGTAACAGATTATACAAGGAAAGTCTTTAATATTTACTTTTTGGTCTGTCTTTTTTACTTTTTGAATATTTTAAAGCCTTTATTTACGTCTGTACAGATAGAATCACTATATTGCATGTACATTTTGTTTCACGTTTATTTATTTGTTTATGTACATTTATTCATTTATTTTTGAATTGGAGTCTTACTTTGTCGCCCGGGCTGGAGTGCAGTGGCATGTTCACAGCCACCACAGTCTCGAACCTTCTAGGCTCAGGCAGCTTTCCAAGTAGCTGGAATTACAGGTACACGCCACCATACCCAGCTAATTTTTTGATTATCGTAGAGATGAGGTCTCGCCATGTTGCCCAGGTTGGTCTCGAACCTGCAGGCTCAGGCAATCTCTCACCTCCACCTCCCAAAGTGCTGGGATTACAGGCATGAGCCACTGCACTGAGCGTTTATGTATATTTATATGTCTGTCTTTTTCTCCCTGTTGTCTTATAACCTTTTTATATTTTCTAACTTGTCCTCATTTGATTGTGCTGTTAGCCTTTTTTAACAGGGGAGATTTTTAAATACTAACTTGGTAATTCAAATAAGTGCGACTAAATTTTATATGAACATAAAAATCAAATGCCATGTAAGCCTACTAATACAATAAAATTGCTATTACGGTGATGATTGCTTATCCAGAAAAGTTGCTGAGTAGTCTTAACGTTCGATTTCTACTTGCAACTTTTAGAACTTGAAAGTTTTGAGTACTGACAGCTAGGTGAGTGGTGTCCAATAGAAATATCTGCCATCTGCCATAATGGAAATGTTCTGTGCCTGTACTGCCAAACATGGTAGCCACATGCAAGTGGCCATTTGAAATGTGGCTTTTGTGACTAAGGAACTGAATTTTTAATTGCTTTTAATTCTAACCATATCTATCTTTAGATAGTCTCCAGAACATAAAGTCTTAACAGCACTAGCATAAAAAATAGATGGAAAATATTTATGATATTCCTTTGGCTTTTGTATGTAGTAAGGCTTTGTGGTTTGATTTGATGAAAGAATAAAAGTAATAGCAAATCCTCTTTAATGCAACCCTGTTTTTAACATGTATCGTTTAAGTGAGTTTAGCTTTAATACACATCAAATTATACTCTTGAAATATGAGTGAGATGATAAAAATAAAGTATTTTGTCTAGGCCGGGTTCAGTGGCTCAGCCTGTAATCCCAGCACTTTGAGAGGCCAAGGCAAGCAGATCGCCTAAGCCCACGGATTCAAGACCACCCTGGGCAACTTGGCAAGACCTCTTCTCTACAATAAGTAAAAAAATTAGCCGGTCATGGTAGCACGCGTCTGTAATTCTGGCTACTTGGAAGGCTGAGGCAGAAGGATCACTGGAGCCCAGCAGGTTGATGCTGGGGTGGCCATGAGCGTGCCACAGCACTCCAGTCTTGGTGACAGAGTGAGACTCCAACTCAAAAAAAAAAAGAATTATTCTGTCTACAATTAGCACATACACAGGTTACTTTTAATCTCATCCTTTTGTTCTTTTTCGAAATAAGCAATACATTAAACAGAGACCCAAAGAAATAGTAATGTACACAGTAATGAAAGTTCCTTTTGTTGCTTCTATGTGTCTACTTAGTGTTTTTCCTTTATTCATGTTTTCATCACCATCTCCAGCTGTGTTTGTTTTCTTTATATCCCAAGTCACAGTTTTCTTATTGAGTCCTGTGGATGTTTTTCAGATTGTAAAACTAGCTATTTATGGTATGCTGCCCAAAAACCTTCACAGAAGAACGCTGATGCAAAGGTTGCATCTTTTTCCAGATGAGGTAAGTACTGATCATTGATAATGATGCTCTTCCGAAATTTTTAATTAAATGCTTTCTTTCCTTTTTTAATAAACACCATAGACTTATTTTCAATAATTTTATGACACTTTCTGAAATATTGTATTTTTTAAAAGCAAACATATATATATCATGAAAATTATTCCTATATTAAGCCATAAAATGAGCCGTCATTGGACTAAAAATTGTAAGTCTATTTTTTTCCTTTTAATTGCTGCTTTCTTTTGAAGAAGGAGCTATGATCAAAGTCCCTGTTAAATTGAGGTAGTCGCTGACAGTTTCATTAACTGTGAAGAAGTATTAATTTAGTCCACTTTTATGTGGCCAGTAGCAAAACTTCTGTGAATAATGGATTAATAACTTAACTTTAGTTGCTAATTATTTCCCATCATTAGACTTCAGAATGCTTGTTCATACTCAAAATTTGTTCAGCTAAAAATTGCTTAGAAAACAGTATAAACATTTTTCTTTCTTAGTATTGCATTCTTTTACACACTTATCTTTTCTCTTTAGCATATTATAATGAAATGCTTTTTATCATAAAATAGTTGAGTACAGGCTCAAATCAGAATGCTACCGTTTACTGACTGCATGGGACATGGACTTACTTTTATCTCTGTTTTCTGTTCTGTACAATGTACATATATTATAAGATTGTTATAAGAGTTAAATATATCTGTAGAGTGCTTAGAACAAGGCCTTGTAATTGCTGTAATTACCATAGTTATAATTGTCCTTATAATTCCTACTGAAGAAATAATATAGAAATTTATTCCACAGTATCAAGTTATAACAATTGCTCAAGCTACTTGCTCTATTGTTACCTTAAACAACATATTAGTAATTGTTCATAGTGAATAAATTATTATTGCTTTATCAAGATGATTATTGTCTACGTAGTAAGTAGACTGATTCTCCACTATTCACTTCACTTCACCTCTGAGTAATGTGCATTCATCCAGGGGTGAATGACTTTATGGTGAAATCACAGGACTTTAAAACACCTATTTCTGATTGTACTGTCACATTTTTTAGAAGCCATAATTTCTAAAAGACCGAAAATAATATTATTTGTTCCATTGGCAAGATAGTCAGGCTTGAGTATGAATATTTTAAGTATCTGTGGTAGTTCAGTTAAACAGTAAATCTCTTAAATAATTCAGACTACAAAAAGACATGAGCCCCTTTCCCCAAAATGAACTGATAAATATTCAGAAGCTTCACAGCCATTTTATCCTCAAGGCCCTGGGGAAGCAGGCACACCACTACGTTGCTGGTGGGGTAGAGTATGGTCAGCCCACCTGGAATCCTGGGATTTCGGTAACACTTCACAAAGATACACCTCGGGAGCTATCCCTGATCCCACAGTCTCACAGCAGTTTATCATGGAGATACATATGCATGTGATCATTATTTCTGCTGTATTTATAATAGTATATAAGAAAAGTAAACAATGCTTATTCCTAGGAAACTGGATAAACTATCATTTGAGTAGTGTGCAATTTTTTAAAAACATAATGACAAATTTTTCTGTGACTTGATGCTTTCAAGAATATGTTGTTAAGTGAAAACAAGCTAGGTGAAAAGAATAGATAGCACACCTTTTGTATGCATACATGCATATGCATGTTTACACACATCTGCATATATTTGTGTATCTACTTCTGCAAAGCATAAAAAACGCAGGAAGACTAAATGAGAAAATGATGTTTGCTGCTTAGTAGCCTGTGGATACAAAGAAATAGAAAGCTTAGAAAGGGGAATAAGATTTTTCAGAGAGCTGGGCTCGGTGGCTCAGCGTGTAATCCTGCGCCTTGGGAGGCTGAGGTGAGTGGATTGCCTGAGCCCGCAGGTTTGAGACCCACCTAGGCAACTTGATGAGACCTCATCTCTACAATAAATCAAAAAATTAGCCGGGTGTGGTAGTGCACACCTGTAGTTCCAGCTACTTGGAAGGCTGAGGCGGAAGGATCGCTGGAGCCCCAGCAGGTCGAGGCTGCGGTGGCCGGGAGCGTGCCACTACACTCCAGCATGGGCGACAGAGTAAGACTCCAACTCAAAAAAAAAGATTTTTCAGAGAGTATCCTTTGGATTACTTTTTTTTATTTTAAGTTTTTAATAATGTTAAAATTCACATATTCATAAAATAAAATTATAGCACGAGACTCAAAATAAATGGCAATAATAATGGATTACACTGAGTTTAAGAAAAAAAATTTGTGTACCTACAAATGGTAGTATTAAAAATTCTTCTTAGTTTATTATAATCTCCCTGCTCTTTTGTGGAGAAGGAAAAACTCTTTATAGAAGAATATCATGGACCGGGCACAGTGGCTCATGCTGATAATCCCAGCATTCTGGAAGGCCGAGATGAGAGAGAGGATTGCCCAGGAGTTTGAGACCAGCCTGGGCAGTATAGCCAAACTTCGTCATTACAAAATATAAAGTAAAAATTAGCCAGCCATGATGGCACATGCCTATAGTTCCTACTACTTGGGATGCTAGTGTAGAAGGATTGCCTGATCCCAGGAGGTTGAGGCTGCTGCCAGCCATGGTTATTGTGATTGTGCCACTACCCTCCAGCCTGGGTAACAGTGAGACCTCGACTGAAGAAAAAGAATATCCTATTGAAAATATAGGAATCGAAACTAGGAAAGCCACCATCACCAGCATACTCTGTGGCCTTTGGGTAGATGGTTATTGTGCAGCAGGATGCTATTCGTAAAGTTTCAGGATACCGTACCACAGAGTATTTGTTATTGGAAAGGAGAAGAGGTGCCTTTACGTTAGTGAGATCTGATAGACACCACCATAACCTAGAGGCCAAGCGTGTTGTTGATATGGGACAAGCTGACATCGTGTGCCTCTGGCTGTGACACACTGAAGACTCAGCACAAAATATACAGCGTCTTGTTAGAACTACTTAACGGAATCCAGTCATGGAAAAACAGTAATATAGAGCCAAATAAAAGAACATGCTACAGTTTAACTGGCCTGGACTCTTCAGAGTGCTAATTGCATGAAAGAAAAGACAGGAGACTATCATATTAAAGGAGACTAGACCCAAGAATAAACAACATGATATGGTAACTAGACGCAGCATGTAATTCTTGACTGGATCTTGGATTGGAAATAGTTGCATAAGGCAATATTAGACACACTTGGAAATTTCAAGTATATACTCTATATACGTAAGATTAAAAAGTATTTTAATTGATGTTAACGTTTCTGAAAATGAAATTGTTAATGTAGTTATATAGGAGACTATCCTTATATTTAGAGGATATGAGCTGAAATATTTAGGGTTGAAGTATTTGCAAATTACTCTCAAATGGTTTGGTCAACAAGTGTTTGTGTGCCTGTGCTGTGTATAGATAGATTGTCAGCTTAGGTAAAGTTAATTAGTGTTCATTGTATCCTTGTAACTTCCGTAGACTCAGAATTTTCTGGAGTAAAAAGTTGCAGAAGAGCCATAAAGTACATGACCAGTCGCCCCTGAGCTTCTGTTTCCTCCTCTTGTTCTTTTCCTTGCTCTCCCCGCTTGGGCTAACGGCCCTTCTGCGAAGAGAGCTCTTGGCTATCCGTGCACACATCGCTTGGCATTGGTGGGCTGCCGTCCCTGCGTGCAGGTCTCAGAAGGCCCTTCTCCCTCTTCCCCACACCACGTGTGATGCCAGCTCAAGCGCTTTCCTTCCTCATTTGGCATTGATCATGCCCAGTCTTCCAGCAAGGCCTTCCAATAGTGAGACCATTTGGAAAGATGATTTCAATCAAGATTCCATTCCATTTGGTGGACGTTTACTGGGAACCCCCTAAGCTCCACACTGCTGCGTGAGCACTTGGCAGCTTTTGAAACTTTCTTTACAGTTGATACAGGGATTTTTTTTAATGGCTTCCTAAAGAAGTGTGAAATACTCATACCTTTTTGGAAATAACTTATCGTGAGTAGGCTCCTTCTGCAAATAGAATATAAGTATCACTTAGCCATATATTATATACCCACGCACCCTCTGCCTGTCTTGGCTCTGTGTAATTGCACTAGCAGATTATTCTAGGAAGTGATGATGGTGAAGAATGGATATTCAGGATTGTTGAAATGCTTTCCAGTGCAGAAACACATTATCAGTAGTATCTCTTTTTTTTTTAGTAGTTTCTCTTGTGTCTTGTATATGTTAATAGTGACCCAACCCATCCAAGCCAAAATTAAATTTTAAAAGCCATTTTAAACTTTTTAAAATATTATAAGTTTTTTTCTATATTAGATGTTAGAACAGGCTTACAATACAGCAGAACTGTATGACTGTAAAGTTGTGTTTTGATTCTTAAGGCATATTAATTGGTTAAAACTCTGTCTCATTTGATGCCATGTCCTTGGCTAGATACTTGGTTCCCACTTGTAATGAGTGAGCTCTGTGGAAAACTAATTTATGGCACAACAATCTGTTTTTGTTTTTGTTTTTGAAAATGTCTAGGCTCATACCATAATGAAAAGAGGAAATTATATCCACCCTCCTTATGAAAATGCCTGCAGGACAATTTCATGTTGATATTTTACCATTACTTCAGTGGTGTCCCCGAAATTAATTTATCATCCAGTCTCACAATACAGTTCCATCTCCCAGCTGCCTTATTTCTGTGTCATGGGCATGAAATGAGCGTCCACTCTTGTGGTTACCACACTCTTCATTTTATCATTCTCTTCATATAGTCTCCCCAGTTCCACTGCTTCCTTCTTTTAAAATGCCTCAGATGTCTGCGTTGGTCTTCGGCTTCCGTTTCACTCCCCGTTTGCAGACTTCTTCGTGTCTTGCTTCCGCTGAGGAAGCGGCTGCTGCCCGCTCTCCTGTCCCCAGCTCATTCCTAGTGCAGTCCCTCCTGCCCGCTGTGTTCAGGCCCGTCTTCAAGCCCTTCTCCCCATGTTTCTGAACATTTCGGTGTATGTAGGGGTAGGTGGTTCTGGGCAGTGGGAATATCAATAATAAAAGGGCCCAGACTTAAGTCCCGGCCAGTGCAGGGAAGGTGAGGGGGCTTAATCCGTCAGGAGCTGTTGTGTGTGGAAAAGTGAGTCGGAGAGGAGCTAGCAGTGAGGACACTGTCCAGCTGCAAGGGTTAGTGAAGGAGCTGAAACTTCATCCTGAAAAGCTTCTAGCTAAGATGTGACTTTAAAAGCCATTTGTGTTTTTTAATTTTTATCTTAATTTTTTAAAAGATATTTTAAAGATGAGTACAGTTCAGGATTTGATAGGAAAGTCGTCATCGTGAAGACCTCCCAGTGGGATAAGATAGGGAGGTAGAAAACATTGATATTGATGATCCTAACCTTGTGTAGGCCTAGGAGAATGTGTATGTTTGTGTCTTAATTTTCAACGAAAATTGTTTTAAGTAGAAAAAGATCGGCTGGGCTCGGTGGCTCAGCCTGTAATCCCGCACTTTGGGAGGCCAAGTTAAGTGAATTGCCTGAGCCCGTGGGTTTGAAACCCGCCTGGGCAACTTGGCGAGACCTCGTCTCTACAATAAATCAAAAAAATTTAGCCGGGTGTGGTAGCGCGCGCCTGTAGTTCCAGCTACTTGGAAGGCTGAGGCAGAAGGATCACTGGAGCCCAGCGGGTTGAGGCTACAGTGGCTGGGCGCAACCACTACACTCTAGTCTGGGCGACTGAGTGAGACTCCAACTCAAAAAAATAAAAAATAAAAATAAAATAAAAAGATTAAAATTTTCAAAATAGGAGTAATTTTATAGAAGTAGGATATAAAGAAAGAAAATAGTTTCTATGACCGTATGATACGTTTGTGTTTTAAGCCAAGTGTTATTGCAAAAGAATCAAAAAATTAAAAGTTTATAAAGTAAAAAGCTACATTAAATCAAAGTTAATTTATTCTTGAAGAAAGAAAAAAATTTTTAATGTGGTGTAAAAAAATAAAAATAATTAGCATTTAGTACCAGCTGCTATTGTTTCATTTTACTTTATATGCTCAGCACCTAGTATGACTTCTGGTTCTTAGAAGGAGTCCAATAAATGTTTCTTAGATAAAGAAATGACTCAAACATCAAGCAGGCTTTCATTTTCAAAATGTTTTCTGGCCGGGCGCAGTGGTTCACGCCTATAATCCCAGCACTTTGGGAGGCCCAGATGAGAGGATCGCCTGAGCCCACGGGTTCAAGACCAGCCTGAGCAACTTAGTGAGACCTCATCTCTACAATAAAAATCAAAAAAATTAACCACACACGGTGGCACATGACTGTAGTTCCAGCTACTTGGAAGGCTGAAGCAGAAGGATTGCCTGAGCCCAGTAGGTTGAGGCTGTGGTGGCTGTCAGCATGCTACTGCACTCCAGCCTGGGTGACAGGGTGAGACTGCAACTCAAAAAAAAAAAAATGTTTTCTGGCTGCAGTTTGGAGCAGAGATTGAAAAGTAGTGGTACTGGACACAGTGGATCCAGTGCATACACCCATCAGGTGAATAAGCGAGAGAATGAGCCAAGGCAGTGCCTTTTTGCCTTTGAAATTTGGGAGGTAATTTAAACTGTGTTCTTATATGAATAGGAAAATGTATTATTATAATGGGATTATTTATATTGTTAATTTAATGAACTTTTCAGAAATTTCTACAAGCATTTTATTTTAAATATTATATTGTTTTCCTCATTCTATACATTCTTGTTTTTAGTACTTAGTATTAGTAATTTCTTTCTAAGAAAGGTATTTTAAGAAAATTAAGCCTAAAATTTATTTTCGTGTAGGCTATTTCAGAAGATATTCTTAAGAATTTAGTGGAAGAGCTGCCTCAACCACGAAAAATACCTAGACGTCTGGATGAGTACACACAAGAAGAAATAGAGGCTTTCCCAAGAGTGTGGTCTCCGTAAGTGTTTGTTTTCTCCTTCCTGTCTTCTTTTCAAGTTCATTGGGTATCCTCTCTTTCCTCAGCCAAACAGTGAGATCCCTGAGGGTGGGAAGAGTGATGTTTCCTTACCCCTTGGAAATTCTCAGCAGCTCCTGCCTACAAATGAACTCTAGATATAACTATCAGAACCACGGTCTCTAAGCCTCAAGCCCTGCTGGGTAAGATGTTCACAGGTACCTATAGCCATCAGGTATTGTGTTTGGATGACCTTCTTTGGGTTCGTCCTTTGGAATAAATGAAATCAACCTAAAATGAAGTGACCCTCCATTTTCCAGGTTGTTTCATAAGCCAAGAATATCATCTAATGAAAAGTCATTAATTCTTTCACTTGTCTTGATCCAAATAGAAAAACAATCTAAAAACACCTGTTGCTCTCCTGTTGCAGTTGCCTTTGCGTGAGGGCTATAGCACTGCTGAGATGTAACGTTCTGTCCTCCATCCATTTCCGGCTTTGCCTGGGATACACAGATGAGAAGGCGTATACATGTCGCTTCCTCAGCAGTTCTTCCTGTAGCCCTCGGACTTGGCTAGGCTCCCAGCAAGGGCCTTCACTGTACCCTCTCCTTTTCACTTACTGCATTCATTCCGAGTTAACTCAATGTCCTGTTTCCTTGCTAGACTTTATAAGGGAACACATGTTGGTCTTGTTTAGTGCTGAGCATTAAGTAGCACTCAGCAAGTGTTGGTTGAACGAATTAGTGAAGACATAGACTATCCCTCTGTCAGCTCCTAAGTGAAGTTAGGAAAGAATCTCTAGAAAGTGTGAAGTAACAACCACTTTTTACTTCTTTACAGCATTTATCGCTATCCAGAATAAGTCATGTATTTATGTGCATGTTTATTATCTGTCTCCCTACATTCACAGCAATAACAACAATAGCAAGCACTAATAAAGCATCTACTGGGTGTTTTGCATTCATTGACCTATCTGATCCTCAGGCAGGCCACTGAGTTAGTCCAGTTTTTGTCTCCATTTTTTGGTCATGAGAAAATGTCAGCACCGATAAGTAAAATAAACTACCTAAGATCACATCATTCTAGGTGGTGGGCTAGGGAGTCAAGCCTGAATGCCTGCTGGGCCATGCTCCCAACCCTACTGCTGGAATGCTCCTTGCCGCCTTGAAATATCTGGGTCAGCACTTACATCCCCAATACTTAGGAGATGTAAATGGGACTTGGCACATAATAGTTACTCAGTGCGTGTTTTTGAAAGAGTGAAAAGATGAGCTCTTTCCCCTAAAAGTTAATTTTGAAGTCGTCGCTAACAGTTTAATGAAGTCTTAGAAAAATCCAAACGAGGGTTGGAATCTGGCCTCTCGAATACCTATCTCTGTAAGTTATTTATCATTTTGAGCCTCAGTTTCTTTATCTATAAAAGGGATTTAGCGTATATTTGAGAGGATTGCTGCAAGGAATAAGCAAGCTAATGTGTGAAAATACTTAGCACACTTGAAATGCTGACCAGCACTTTTTAATACGAGAACTTTTTTGCTATTACACATTATATGTAGTTTTAACATGCTTGCTATGTAGCATTTTGTGTAAATAGTCTTAAGTTGCATCTAGTTTGCAAGTGTTCACTTTCAATAAGTCATGTACTAAGTAAATGTTTTTAAGCTGTCCTTGAAGTTTTGACAGGTTACCTTCCTATAACAAGTCTTATAAATATGCCATATCTAATTTTCTTATAGAAAAACCATCATAAATGAATTTATATTCCTGACCAAGAGGGATGTGGTACTCCTTTTTTAAAAACTAGAAATACCAAAGGTGCTATTAAAGTATATATGTAACCGGGCTCGGTGGCTCAGCCTGTAATCCCGCACCTTGGGAGGCTGAGGTGAGTGGATTGCCTGAGCCCGCGGGTTTGAGACCCACCTGGGCAACTTGGTGAGACTTCATCTCTACAATAAATCAAAAAATTAGCCGGGCATGGTAGTGCGTGCCTGTAGTTCCGGCTACTTGGAAGGCTGAGGCGGAAGGATCGCCAGAGCCCAGCAGGTTGAGGCTGCAGTGACCGGCAGTGGCCACTGCACTCGAGTCTGGGCGACAGAGTGAGACTCCAACTCAAAAAATAAATAAATAAATAAATAAAGTATATATGTGACCAAACACATATTATGCACTCGAAATTATGTTTCATGAATGTACTAAAGTATATTCTAAATCAGTTAAACCGGGCAATATAGTAATACAATAACCATAACAAACTATATTTTGTGTTATTATAGTCAGAGTACTGACCAAAACACTCAGTGACTTCTGCTTTGTTTTAAAATCAGTTCGAAAGTGCCTGAGTGCCTTTGTTATATTAATGGAATTAAAAACTTAGAGCCACTTGATGCATTTGTGAGTGATCACTCTGGGAATGGGTTTTCCTGCCCTTTCTTTTCCTTTCAAAGTTCCCTGTGGCGGGAATATGCATTAGACACAAAGCTTTTTTATGCTTTGTTAAAGCTGGGATCATTCCTTGCAAGTGCTCACACAAGATATGTTAACTTGTGATTTTTGCATCACAAAGTAGTACGTGCTTGCTGGAACTTGAGGTTGTATCATGATACAGGTATACTTAACATAAATCATTCATTCCCATCTCCCTGTACATTAGAGACTAATCCAGTTCATCTTTATTACATGAAAAGCATGTAATCAGGAAAGAAAGAGTGATTTGGGGGGTCAACCAAAAACTTGTCTAAGAAATAAGTGATCATTCAGTTCAAGGCTGTTCAATAGAACTTTGTGCTACAAAAAAACTCCCTATTTGAGTCTTGAAGACAGTAGCTACTGACCACGTGTGGCTTTTGAGCATTTGTGCTAAGGAACTGAATTTTTAATCTGTTGTAATATTAATAAATTTACCTTTCAGTAGCTTCATGTGGCTAATAACTACCTAGTTGACCTACACCATTTCAGCGGTCTGCCATTTAGTTAAGTTTTAGTGTTAAATATTACATACTTCAGAATTAGAATTAAAATATTTGATACACCATGCAATTCAGTTTATTGAACATGGAATTTCTCATTGGAACGCTTGCCTTTATAAGAAAAAAATATTTTTTTCTCCTTTTGGAAGAGAAACCTGCTTAAGATACACTTTTTTCCACCCGAAATAGCTAAGCCAAGAAAATAATCTTCCTTTGGAATGTAGTAACTGGAATTTATTCAGGATAGATCTGATAGTGAATCTGCAGAGACTTGACTAAAACAGATGCACCTGGATTGTACCCCAAGTAAATGGTCGTGAAAATAGCTTGCTTTGGTGTTTGTTTCCCCTGTTAATAAAAATTTAAAATATGTTAATATTTCAATGTACCACTTATAATTGCAACTATTACTAATTTTTGGTTAAATGTAAGTTTCTTAGCTTGCCTATTAGAGATTTAAAGTTTTTGAGTTAATCTAAGCTTTGAACCCAGTAGATGATTTACAAAATTGTTTTAATTAAAAGCTACTATTGTTGGGACTTTATTTAAATTAGTTAAAATCACTTACAAAGGTTATATTTTTTCAGACCTAATTTCAGCTTTCATTAGGGTCTTTTTGCTAGTTGTTAATTGTTTAGTCATTTTAAAAACAACAGTAGGAGGTAAGGAATGAAGTTGACATTGATGTGTGCCTGCCTTGTGTAAATGGTGACTGTAGGGCTCACACTTAGAATTGGTTTCTCTTTTTTTCTTCAAAGGAAAAAAACAACAGCACTATCCTTTCTTCATAATTCAGCTGCCTGAATTCGTAGCATTCAAATGGTCAACTTAGTTTAATACTGCCAGTAATTATTTCCATAATTACTGCAGCTTTGCCAACACATTACAAAACTCCAATAATCATGGACATATACTGCTCGTTGTAGTGAAAGTTTTTAGGTGTGTAGGCTAAAAATAAAACTTGTATTTTTAAAAACTTTCTTCTTTTCAGTTTTTACAAAGTTCTGTAGGAGAGCTTTTCTTAGGAAAAACTAAGTATGTGGAAAATTTCAACTTGAATTGCTTTGCATTGTTATTTCCCACTTGTTTAACTCAGTAAGTAATGCTTTATTCTAAGCAAAACGCTCACCTTTGTAGAAGAACTGAATGTGAGTGTTTCAGCTTTGGTGAATGCTTGAAGACAGGTGTCCCTAACGAAAGCCTGCGTTCCTGGCATTTCAGTCCTCTTTGCAGAGTATGCTCTGAGTGCTCCTGCAAGGGGGAGGCTGAGGTGAGGTGAGGACCAGCGGGAAGATGTGAGGACAGCCAAGATTGGTGCGGGGTGCTGTTTTCTCGAAGGTACCCTCCGGCTCCACACAAGCAGAGCTGGCTGCAGGTGCTGGAGCTTAGTGCGGGAGACGGGCCTGTGAGCACCCTGCCCAGTCTCTGGCTCCAGAAGAGAGCCTGGACTGGGGCTAGAGCGTGCTCTGATACGAAAGCTGAATCTACTGATTTTTAGATATCCTTAAGTCAATACTCAGGAAAACGTTATTTTTACCTCTGCCTTGGCAAAATAGGCTTCAAGTCAGAGACTTAATTAAAAACAGGGAAGGATTTTTTACCTTTTCTCATCCCATCGGATCTGGGCTCTGGGCAGCTTTAAGGTTTTCCATAATTTTGTGCTAGTCTAGTCATGTGGCATTTTCCCCACTCTGCTGCTCCTCGCGGTCAGAAGTTATTAGCTGGACGTGGGGACCAAGGCTGCTTTCCAGCTTTCCCACCCATTTCAACCAGCTCAGCCTGGGCTCCAAGCAGACCTCATACTTCCAAGGCTGAATTTTGCTCACATTAGGCCTTCTAAACTGTACTGTTCTTTTGGAATAGGAACAGATTGGGACTGGCTATTAAAAAATTTTTTTTAATTTCTTTATTTAAATGACAGAAACCAGATCATTGACAAGCCCCAGCCAATACAGGTTTTGCCTTCAAAAGTGCAATTAACATGTAATGGCAATTTCTGTTCATTTTAATTAAAAATAATAATGATTTGATTTTTGTTAAATTGCAAACAATCTGTGGGTTTAGTTTGTGAAAAAGCCTGCCGAACTTCTGATCAGGGCGGCGGTCCATGTCTGGGAAAGTGAGTGTTCAGGCACCTCGTGATCCCCTGTATGGCCAACAACTTTAGTTTTAGGAATATGTGATGTCACCAGATTTCCTGAAAAAGTTTATTCTGAGTACTTCCATTCGTACAATGAAAATGACTTAAAACTCGATCCTACTGACCTTTTATAGCTTTTAAGATTAGTTCACCATCCACATTTTATTTTAGTCTTTTGTGGAATAAGCTAAAAACTATTATGTAAGCATGAAAAGACATAAAACCTAATGGAGAATAAAATATTTTTGAGATTTATTACACTTAAGTTATGACAATTTTATGGATTTACATAGTTTTTACTTGGAAAATAAATTACCTTAGTGGGACAAGTAATGTTAAATGCCTCTAATTGAACAGTAGCATAAACCAAAGCTTTGTATTTGACTTTATTCACAAATCAGATAGATTTCCCCCACCATTTTGTAATATAAACCAGGAAGTATTTTCCTCAAGTCAGAGGGTAAATTCTTCTATAGACATGACTATTTTCAAGATAATACAAGTGTTTTGACTTCTGTCATTTCTAAATTCTGAATTTGAATCTGTATTTTTGAGATCTGCTTGTTTCATTTTAGTGAGTGGCAGACAATATTTTGCATAGGGATGTGTGTGCTAAAGAATTTGCTAGAGAAAACTGAGAACTATGTGGGATATGGTGTGATTTTAACTGTTTTTGAGCAGTTGCAAGCACCATAGAATATTTTCCGCAACTTGAACCTTTTTTAAGTTCTGTTTCCTCATTCATAATAGTGGTATTATTTTTTAAATTTACATTGTTTAAATTCAGTATCTGCTGGTCACAAGTATTATTTTCAAAATAACATGTTGCTGTAGAACATTTGATAGCTATGAAAGTTTAGCACCATTTAGAGAATTAAAGTTTTATGTTAGCTAATTCTAAGGTGATTCATTAATCTCCTAAGTATATTCTAAACTCATACATAAAAGTTTAGAACTTTCAGCTTTCATTTCAAAGGTCAAAATGTGTATGTTTAATATATAATTATAAAGCACATGTACATTATGTATAGCATATTTATCATGGCTTTGTTCTATAATACTACATGCTACATATATTGTATGTATATAAAATAGCTCTGTGTTAGAAAGCTCATTCTCTAGAGATAAAGACTTGGACCTACTCATTACTGGGTTTCCAGTACCCATCACAGGACCTGAACATTCCATGAATGTTTGTCAAAGGAATGAGTGGGATCATATCCTCCCTGAAGGAGGAATTGACTTGTAATTCATGAAGTGTGGTAAATTCATATTTTGGTTTTTGCTGTTTACTCAAAGCTTGCTTAATAACTATAACTAGAGAATAAGTTTTTCTCAAGTTTAGTGCAACTCCGATATATCCTATTTTGGATACTGTGTATTACATGTCTACAGAAAGATCATGGTGATTTTGTTGAAACACAACTTCTATTTCTGTCAAGAAGTTAATCTCTATGAAAAATAATTAATAAGCGTCAGCTTTCTGTAATGGCATTTGAAATGTCCCGCCACAAATTTTCTGCAATTATTTTAGAATACTGATGTTACAAATCTACTGAACTTAAATAATATTAGCTTTTATTTGTTTTTTATTTTAAGGATGTGGGGTGCAATTCGGGCTTAGGTATACAAATGGTACAGATAAAACTTCAGCCTTCCTTTGGTCCCCACCTCACCTGGTTGGAGATATGGTACCGTTATTTATGTTGTGTCGCTCCCTCCCATACCCCCAGCCCCTCCCCCAGAACATCCCGCTACTGACAAACCCTTTCTTACAGTATAATGATAAATGTTCTGGGTCCACTTGACAGTGAGAACGTGTGGTGCTCAGTTCTTTGTTTCTGTGATAGATTACTGAATATGATAGACTCTAAATCCATCCAAGTTGCTGCGAAGACCATAATTTTGTCCTTCTTTATGACTGTGTAATATTCCATCATGTTTATGTACCACTTTTTTTTTTTTATCCAGTCCAGTTTCAGTGCGCAGCACGGTTGGTTCCATGGTTTTTCTATTGTGAATAATGCTGCAAAAAACATGCATGTGCACGTATCTTTTTAATAGAATGATCTGAGTTCCTCCGGTTGTATTCCCAGAAGTGAGATTGCTGAGTTGTATAGAAGGTCGATTTTTAGATCTTTTAGGATTCTCCACACTGTTTCCCACAGAGATTGTATTAGTTTACACTCCCACCAACAGTGTATAAATCCCGCGCCTTTGGGAGGCTGAAGTGAGTGGATGGCCTGAGCCCGCGGGTTTGAGACCCGCCTGGGCGGCGAGACCTCATCTCTATAATAAAAAAAAAAAAAAAATCAGCCGGGCGTGGTAGCGCGCGCCTGTAATTCCGGCTACTTGGAAGGCTGAGGCGGAAGGATCGCCGGAGCCCGGCAGGTCGAGGCTGCGGTGGCCGGGAGCGGCCACTGCACTCCAGCCTGGGCGACTGAGTGAGACTCCAACTCAAAAAAAAAAAAAAAGAAGCGTTCCCTTCCCCCCTCCATCCTCTCCAGCTTCTTTTGTTTCCAGAGTTATTGTTGATGGCCATCCTGACTGGAAGTAGGTGGTACCTCGGTGTGGCTTTAATTTGCATTTCTCTGATGATTAGTGAGGCTGAATATTTTTTCATATATCTGTTGGCTGCTCAACATGTCTTCCTTTGAGAAGTGTCTATTCACAGACACATCTTTTGCCCCCTTTTTAATAGGGCTGGTTGATTTTTTTCTTTCAGAGCATTTGAGTTCCTTGTAGATCCTGGATGTTAGGCCCTTGTCAGATATACAGTTAACAAATATTTTTTCCCATTCTGTGGGTTGTCTCCCTGCTCTCTTGATGGTTTCTTTTGCTTTGCAGAAGCTTTTCAGTTTGATGAGGTCCTGCTTGTCTATCTTATGGCCTGAACATATGGGGTTTTGATCAGGAATTGGTTGCCATTCCATTTTAAGGGTATCTCCTGTGTTTCTAAGATCCTTATAGTTTGATGTTTTACGTTTAGGTCTTTGATCCATTTAGAGTTGATTTTCATGTTTAGTGATAGGTAGGGGTCTTGGTTTTAATCTTCTGCATATGGTCAGCTGGTTTTCCGAGCATCATATTCTGAATAAGTTCTCTCCTCAGTGGTTGTTGGTGGAGGCTTTGTCGAAGATAAGTTGGTTGAGAAATCGAGATTTTTGCTTCCAGAATCTCTGTCCTGTTCCATTGGTCTTTATGCCTGTCCTTATTACCAGTGTTTTGTAGTTTTCATTGTAAAGGTCTTTCACTTCTCTGGTTAGGAAGATGCCGAGGTGTTTCATTTTTTGTGTGGAATATTTTATTTTAAAGCTACGTAATTCATTTCCAGTGAAACAGGGACAGAGAGGTAGGACCAATACAGGATGTAAGTTCACCCATCGTCCCTCTGGCAGACGATTAAGCCACTTACTGAACTTCAAATATTTACACATCCATAGTATGAAAAGTGATGTACTGGCCAGGCAACATGGCTCAGCCTACAATCCCAGCACTTTGGGAGGCCAAAGCAAAAGGATTGCCTGAACCCAGGGGTTTGAGACCAGCCTGGGCAACTTGGTGAGGCCTTGTCTCTACAATCAATCACAAAAAACTAGCCGGGCGTGGTAGCATGCATCTGTAGTTCCAGGAACTTGGAAGACGGAGGCGGAAGGATCGTCTGAGCCTAGCAGGTCGAGGCTGTGGTAGCCATGAGTGTGCCACTGCACTCCAGCCTGGGTGACAAGAGTGAGACTCCAACTCAAAAAAAAGAAGAGAAGAAAAGTGACGTACTACATGCCAGGTTTTTTGTTTTTAAAAATTATTTACACTAATGAGATTGGGTAGATCTCAGCACAAAATAGGAGAAATATGTAAGCAACATAATCTGTTAATATAGTGTTGCCATATGGAGGCTCCCACCTTTTAAAGAGCCTAAACTCGTTTACGAGGCAACTTAGGCTACAGTTTAATCTTCCTTTGAGGGAAGAAAGAACCAGAGGGAAACAGAACCAGGGAAGGTCCTGGATGTCATGTGAAGCGTCTCCTGTGTGTGCTGCTGCTAGGTGTGGAGTTTTGTCACTGTGAAGTATCCAGCCAAAGGCACTTTTGCCTTCCAGCCCCTTCCAACAGGTGTCTGCTCTGGTAGGAGTCGCTCTGTCTGTGGTCTCCAGGGACCCCTGGCTGGTCAGAGTGGCCCGGGAGCCCGCAGTGTGTCAGCAGCACTTGTCAGAGCGGCAGAAACCTGAGCCCCAGCGCAGGGAGGCGGGAGTCTGCATGTTCCTGAGAGCCCAAGGGCAACTGTGTGTCCCTGGAGTTGGAGAAGCGTGGAGGCAAGTAGCCCTTGCCTCCCCTTGCTTGCACCATCTTGGGTTTTCTTCTCGAGTGGAAGGGACGGAGCCGTGCGAGTGACTTGCTTGTGCGCTGCTTTTTTTGCGTCGGAGACAGAGAGGAAGAGCCGGACTGAGTGGCCCTCTCGGTTCCCCACGAGGCGTCTCCAGGACGGGCTGAGAGCATTAACTGCCTCCAGTGTCAGCTGACGCCTCTAGCCGGGCCAGCAGCTGAAGCGCCTGGTTCCTCGGATGGCACTGCGAGCGTCCCCTGGAAGCCGACTGTTTTGATCACTTGGTCAAGTGGAAGCAGGCAAGCCGTGGCATTTTGAGGCAGGGCCAGCGCTCTGGGGAGGGCGGTGCTGCTCGGCCTCTACGCGTGCCGGTCACGGGCCTCGTGGCTGGGGCGTCAGGTGGGCGCGGCGGCCTGGTAGGTGTCCTGGAGGGCAGGCGGTGCTTGCAGCCCCGGGTTGGGCGCTGGCACCCGGCTCCCCGCTGTCCACTTGCCAGCTGCGTGTCCCTAGACACATCGCTGTGAAGTTGGGTCGATGGCAGTGTGGGCCCACCGCAGTCGCGAGGGTCAGGTACCCGGGGTGGCTGCCGCTGTGCTCTGGGCACCTGCCGAGCGCACGCGGGCGGCAGGCTATGGGCGGTGCATGCGTGGGAGCCGGCGTACACGGAGCACGCGAGCGGAGCTGGCAGGCGGCACC
>NW_007120140.1:0-747 GCF_000164805.1 Carlito syrichta
AGATGTTAGGCCTTTGTCAGACCTGGTGTTGGCAAATACTTTTTCCCAGTCTGTAGGCTGTCTCCCCACTCTCTTGATGGTTTCTTTGGCTTTGCAGAAGCTTGTCAGTTTAATGAGGTCCCACTTGTCTATCTTATCTCTTATGGCCTGTGGGTTTCAGGTTTTGTTCAGGAATTGGATGCCAGTTCTGATTTCCATGAGGGTATATCCTTCATTTTCTAAGGTTCTTATGGTTTGAGGTTTTACATTTAGGTCTATGATCCATTTGGAGTTAATTTTTGTGTGTGGGGATAGATAGGGGTGCTGTTTCAATCTTCTGCATGTGGTCAGCCAGTTTTCCCAGCACCATTTACTGAATAGGTTCTCCTCTCCCCAGTGGTAGGTGGTGGAGGTTTTGTCAAAGATGAGTTGGTTGAGAAATTGAGGTTTCACTTCTGGAATCTCAATTGTATTCCATTGATCTATATGCCGGTTCCTATACCAATACCAAGCTGTTTTGATGATTGTAGCTTTATAGTAAAGTTTGAAGTCTGGTAATGTGATACCACCTGCTTTGTTTTTTTTTAATGAGGATTGTTCTGGCTATTCTTGGATGTTTGTGATTCCATATGAATTCCTGTATTGTTTTCTCTAGGTCTGAGAAGAAAGTTGCTGGTAATTTGATGGGTATTGCATTGAATTTCTAGATTGCCTTAGGTAAGATGGACATCTTCACAATGTTGATTCTTCCAATCCTTGAGCATGGGA
>NW_007120141.1:0-684 GCF_000164805.1 Carlito syrichta
AGATGTCCATCTTACCTAAGGCAATCTACAAATTCAATGCAATACCCATTAAATTACCAACAACATTCTTTTCAGACCTAGAAAAAACAACACAGGAATTCATATGGAAACACAAACATCCAAGAATAGCCAGAACAATCCTCAGCAAAAAAAACAAAGCAGGTGGTATCACAATACCAGATTTCAAACTTTACTATAAAGCTACAATCATCAAAACAGCTTGGTATTGGTACAGGAACAGGCATATAGATCAATGGAACAGAATTGAGATTCCAGAAGCAAAACCTCAATTTCTCAACCAACTCATCTTCGACAAAGCCTCACCACCTACCAATGGGGAGAGGAGAACCTATTCAGTAAATGGTGCTGGGAAAATTGGCTGACCACATGCAGAAGATTGAAACAGGACCCCTATCTATCCCCATGCACAAAGGTTAACTCCAAATGGATCAGAGACCTAAATGTAAAACCTCAAACCATAAGAACCTTAGAAAAGGAAGGAAATACTCTCATGGAAATCGGAACTGGCATCCAATTCCTGTACAAAACCCGAAACCCACAGGACTTAAGAGAGAAGATAGACAAATGGGACCTTATTAAACTGACAAGCTTCTGCAAAGCCAAAGAAACCATCAAGAGAGCAGGAGACAGCCTACAGACTGGGAAAAAGTATTTGCCAACTCT
>NW_007120142.1:0-759 GCF_000164805.1 Carlito syrichta
GCAGGGAGCTGGGACCGGGAGGAATCCCGGGAGGAGGAGACAGAAGTCGGGAGCAAAGAGGGTGCACAACGTGGGGACCGTGGGGATGGATCCGGAGTGGACCACAGCAGCCCTCTGGCATTCAAGCCTCAAGTAACATGGCCCAGATGTGACCACAGGCAGAAGACAGGGCAGGGTGCCAGTCGCGGGGCTCACCATCTGCTGCAGGTCCTGGATGATGACGTGGATGACCAGCATTTTGCCCTCACTCTCCTCCATCCTGGTACCACCCGATTCTCCGCGGTGGCTCAGATTGTGTTGTAGATGGTCTCTTCTTTGGAGCTGTCCAACTCTGACCCCACAGGATAATTGGAGAAGCTCTGGGCCATCTCTTTCTCGCTGGATGTCGGGCTGCATGGCATGGCTGCCTGTGTCTGCAGGTGGCAGGAAGACAAAGGGAAGAATGAAAATGACAGAGGAATGATTGAAAATGACAGAAGACCCAGGGGAAGGAGGCAGACGGGTACTGACACGCACAGGCTCAGTCCCACAGGCTGTGTTTGTGGTGTGACCACCAGCTGATGGCCCTATACATATGCTCAGAACCCTGGAGGTGAGTTGCCACTGTCTACTCCTTCCCAAGGCAGAAACCAGAGAGAGTGGTGGCAGCTGGGGACAGGGGAGGCCCTTTGCACTCCGGCCCTGGCACCATGAAACCCCGGCACAAAAAAGGCACTCGAACTACCTAGGGATGACCGTGGTCTACACAGATCAGATGAA
>NW_007120143.1:0-771 GCF_000164805.1 Carlito syrichta
AGACTATTAACGATTGTTTCTAAACATTTAGTGGAAAGTTCGAAAAGCAGGCCACTAAGGAGAAACACATCACCCATCAAAGTAGGCATATGTTGCCTGTAGGATAATCTGATGATCAGGATTTTAGGTTCCCTCTTGGAACAATGAGAAAAATCACTTCACAGCTTAATTTCAAAGTAGTAACGCAGATAACTGACTTTTAAAGGACTTTGCAAACAGTAAGGTCCAGGTTATAACAAATAATCGTTAAAATGCTACCATAGCAACTTAATCTAAGAGAATATATTTTATTGGGGGGATAAATTAGGCTATAAATGATATGAGCGCTGAACAAGACATACAGATCACAGAATTGATATTTCTTCTCTAGGAGAAAACATGAAGAGCTTGAAACAATTTGCGAATATACTTAGTTTTAAACCTAAATCCTAATACCATTTAGTCCTTGTTAATTATTAATAAAACAGAAAAGAGTCTGTGTCTAAATGCAGTTAGTTTCTAGTGGACATAATTAGCAGTGTAAGAGTTAAACTCCAAAAATACAAGAAAAACTAAAGTAGTATTCCAAAATGATGTATATTTGATAGCTTTAGAGTCCATGAACTCAGACTCATATTTGGTTCTAGTTATGTAGACATCACCCAGCTTCCAAATATTATCACAGAATATTTGTTCCAAATTTGTTTTAAATCTGCCATGAAAACTTGCCCATAGTCTAAACATGAGTTTTAGCAGATGAGAAAAAATGATTCTGGTGTTTGAATCACACTT
>NW_007120144.1:0-748 GCF_000164805.1 Carlito syrichta
AGTTAGCTAACCTGAAGGAAAGCCAGTGATCTCACTAGTTAGCTGACCAGCTAGCTGATTTGCTAGCTGACTAATTAACTAAGTAACTAGCTCATTTGCTAGCTGACTTAACTAGCTATCTGACTAGATAGCTGACTATCTAACTGACATAACTAGCTAGCAAACAAGCTATTTGCCTATTTAACTAGCTGACAATTATCTTCTTAGTTGGGTAGTTAGCTGCCTAGCTGACTTAACTAAATAGTTGTATAGCTAGCTGACTTGCTAGCTGACTTAATTAGCTAGCTGACTAGCAACATGACTAGCTAACTGACTTAACTAGGTAGCTAAATAGTTAGCTGACTTGCTAGCTGACTTAACTAGCTAACTGGCTAGAGAACTGACTTAACTAGCTGACTAGCTAGTAGGCTGGCTAGCTGGCTAGCTAGCAGACTTAACTAACTAGTTACCTGGTTAGCTAGACGACTAGCCACCTGTCTTAACTAGCTAGCTACCTTGCTGGCTAACTGGCTAGGCAGATGGGTCACTAGCCTGTGGACTGACCAACTGGATAGCCAGCTGGCTAAAATAGTCAGCTGGATGGCTGGACAGTCGGATTGCCAGCCATCTTTAAAGCCAGCCACCCTGCTGTTCAGCTGGCTAGCCAGCCGTCTTAAATAGCTGGCCACCCACATGACCAGCCTCCTAATCAGCCAGCTTATCTTGCCAGGCCACCTAGCTAGCCAGCCAGCTATCTAGCTGACTTAAC
>NW_007120145.1:0-729 GCF_000164805.1 Carlito syrichta
GAGCCCGCAGAGTCCAGACCCACCTGGGCAACTTGACGAGACCTCATCTCTACAACAAATCAAAAATTAGCCGGGCGTGGTAGCGCGCGTCTGTAGTTCCAGCTACCTGGAAGTCTGAGGCGGAAGGATCGCCGGAGCCCAGCAGGTGGAGGCTGCGGTGGCCGGGAGCGGCCACTGCACTCCAGTCTGGGTGACAGAGTGAGACTGCAACTCCAAAAAAAAAGAATACACACAGAAGTTTTCCTTTAGAAAAGCTGCGGAGAGACACTATTGCCCCAGGCGCTCTCACACCATTGAAGCAGGAGACAGACTGTTCAGGGCTTTGCCTTATCACTTTAGCACCTGGCAGGGCACTGGAAAGGGCTCTGTACACAGTCCAGAGGCAAGTTTCCACAGAAGAGGACAAGAGAGGCACCCCACCACCATATTGAAGGTGGTGCAGGACCAACAGATCCGATCTCTGTGACTGATGGATCAACTATTCAGGGCTTGACCATGGCCCAAAGGCAATATCCTGAGAGCACAAACTTCAGAGGGACCTGATGAGTGCTGAGTTCCAGGCACCCCATCCCCTACCCTGAACCAGCTCTGGGACAAAGCGTGTGGCCAGAAGGGAGGAGGAAGAACTCCAAAGAGATCAGTGGTGAGTCTTGGCCTGACACAAATCCCCTCCTTCCCAGTGATCCTCTGAATGTCAGATCCACAGAGCTGGTCCATGACTGGGAGGGA
>NW_007120146.1:0-728 GCF_000164805.1 Carlito syrichta
CCAGCAGACATGGGCAGGTGAAACACAACCAGTGAAATAGCAGGCAACCTCTGATGGCTATGGAAGGCATTTAAGCGCAGTATTTCCCAAGTGCATTGCTCTTTTAAGTGGAATTTCTCCATGACTAAAATGATATTTGGTATCTTCAGTATCAGGCCCTGGCTCTAAAACAGTGTTTCCTCATCCTTTTTTTTGACCCAAGTGACACACACACACACAGACACACACACAACTATTTTAAGACATAAGTCCAGTGTTTTACATCTCTGGATTATTTTTTGAAAATAAAATCTCAGAAACAAGACTTTTTTATTCCAGGAATCTCAACATTTAGTTGATAATTTTTTTTTCCAAAATAGTTCTTAAAATCGTTATGGCAGTCTGCATTTCCTGTGGCAATGTAGATAAGAGTCTTTTATACCCTTGCCAGAATTTGAATTTAACTAAGTTTGTGACTTCACTGTGTGAAGGGCCATTTGACTCCTATTTTTTTTAACTCTTTTTTGTTTTTGAGTCAAAGTCTCACTCCATCGCCCAGGCTGGAGTGCAGGGGCATGCTCCTGGCCACTGCAACCTCAACCTGCTGGACTCCTGTGATCTTTCTGCTTCAGCCTTCCAAGTAGCCAGAACTACAGGCATGTGCCTCCATGTCCAGCTATTTTTTTTTATTTATTGTAGAGACGAGGTCTCACCAAGTTGTCTGGGCTGGTCTCAAGCCTGTGGGCTCA
>NW_007120147.1:0-789 GCF_000164805.1 Carlito syrichta
CCCCATCCTTCTTTATGACTGAAACTACGGGAAAGAGAGCAAATTAGCTTTCTCACTAGTGGCAGCCGCTAGTACTGACTTATCTCTGAAGTTTTATCCCCCAAATTCAAAACTCCTTCTTATTCTTCACCCCATCCCATAATCAAATTGTCCAGAGCGGTAAGAGACATTACTGAAAATCAAGACTTCAGAGTATCATCTAACATCCCAGAGACTTTACCCAGCCAAAAGGCAATTCCATTCTTAACTGTCGACCCACCTGACCTACAGCAGAAACGATACCCATTAATCAATATATTTTTTTATTTTCTTGAGTTGAAGTCTCACTCCGTTGCTCAGCCTGGAGTGCAGTGACACGCTCACAGCTACCCGTGTCCATCTGATGGGCTTTGGTGAGCCTTCTGCCTCAACCTTCTAAGTGGCTGGAACTAAAGATGCATGTTACCATGCCCAGGTAATTTTTTATTTATTGTAGAGACGTGGTTTTGTCAAGTTGCCTGGGCGAATCTCGAATCCACCGGCTCAGACAATCCACTCACTTCAGCCTCCCAAAGTGCTGGTATGACAGGCTGAGACACCAAACCCGGCCTCAGCTTTTCTAAGATAAGAAAGTCACCAAGCACCGTGACTTCCAGAGACAAAGGTGTCTTTGGTATCTGGACACTTGCCAGAAGATCTCCAAATTAAAGAAAGATGGGCTCATCTCAGGTAGAGAGAACCCCAGGGAACATGCAAGCCAAGGCACCTCTGCAGTAAAAGATAGGTTGGCCCCATCTCTTTATTTATTTT
>NW_007120148.1:0-789 GCF_000164805.1 Carlito syrichta
CATAGTATTTGCCCTGAAAATGTCCACATCCTAATCCTTGGAACTGGGTAACCTTATATGGAAAGGGGGACTTTACAATGAGATTAAGATGAAGGACCCTGAGATGGGAATGGTAGTCTGTTACCCAAGTCAGCCAAACCCAATCACAAGTCCTCAAAACCTTTCCCAGCTGTGGTCACCAAGCAGCTATGACTACAGAAGGCAGCAGAGAGGTGCCGTGTCTCTGGCGTTGGAGATCGGGGAAGAGCCATGAACCAAGGAACGTGGGAAGTTTTTGGAAGCTAGAAAAGGTAAGAAAAGAAGTGGTCCTCTAGCGAATCTTCCAGGAAACATTGTAGCTCTGCCAACACCTTGGTTTGAGCCCAGGAAGATGTTCATTGGACTCCAGACCTGCGTAATTGTAAGTCATTACATTTGTGTTGTTTCAAGCCACTGAGCTTGTGGCAATTTAGGCCCTAAACGTGTGTGAGAAGCACAGTCAGAGAGGAAGGCCACATCTGACCCAGAGAGCTGAACGAAGGATGAAAGGAATGGGAATAAAAACGTTTTAAGGAACAACAGCCAGCCCAGTGAGAATACCTAACGCAAAAGGTTTATAGGGTAAATCTTTCTGAAGAAATCCTGCTCTCACTCTAAACCCCACCCTAAGATTGTGTTCTGGGAAGCCTGATTTGAGCCAAGTGAGAACATCTAAAGACAATTGGAATAAAACTCACAGTGTGAGGCTCTCCTCGTGGTTTCTGCCCTCCGTTGCAGTCCAAGGTCAGCATGATCTGTGCTTGAAACATG
>NW_007120149.1:0-776 GCF_000164805.1 Carlito syrichta
GAAGTGTTCCCTTTTCACCACACCCTCTCCAGCAGCTGTTATTTTTTGAGTTGTTGATAATTGCCATTCTGACTGGAGTTAGGTGGTATCTCAGTGTGGTTTTGATTTGCATCTCCCTGATGATTAGTGAGGTTGAGCATTTCTTCATGTGTTTGTTGGCTGCTCGAATGTCTTCTTTTGTGAAGTGTATGTTCATGTCTTTTGCCCATTTTATAATGGGGTTGTTTGTTTTCTTCTTTTCAGTACGCTTCAGTTCCTTGTAGATCCAGGATGTTAAGCCTTTGTCAGACCTAGAGTTGGCAAATACTTTTTCCCAGTCTGTAGGCTGTCTCCCTGCTCTTTTGATGGTTTCTTTGGCTTTGCAGAAGCTTGTCAGTTTAATAAGGTCCCATTTGTCTATCTTCTCTCTTAAGTCCTGTGGGTTTCGGGTTTTGTACAGGAATTGGATGCCAGTTCCGATTTCCATGAGAGTATTTCCTTCCTTTTCTAAGGTTCTTATGGTTTGAGGTTTTACATTTAGGTCTCTGATCCATTTGGAGTTAACCTTTGTGCATGGGGATAGATAAGCAGGGGTCCTGTTTCAATCTTCTGCATGTGGTCAGCCAGTTTTCCCAGCACCATTTACTGAATAGGTTCTCCTCTCCCCAGTGGTAGGTGGTGGGGGCTTTGTCGAAGATGAGTTGGTTGAAAAATTTGAGGTTTTGCTTCTGGAATCTCAATTCTGTTCCATTGATCTATATGCTGTTCCTGTACCATAACAAGCTGTTTGATGATTG
>NW_007120150.1:0-783 GCF_000164805.1 Carlito syrichta
AATCACATAATTTAAAAGAACAAATAGAAATAGGTGAAAAACCAAAAACAAGCAACTCTGTCAAGTGTTGTTATTTAGTAGCTACTCTTTTGCTTTTTTGAAGTCTACTTCCCTGATTGAATGGAATTTTCCTTGATCTTAATCTGATGAAAATTAATACATCATATTAAGAGTATGTAATATATATTTTCTGAGATAATGGACACCATTTTAGCTATGTAAAAGTCCAACTTGTTCCATTTGGCTATATAACTTGCAAAAGTCATTTCTAAGGCAGCTGTGTTGGAAACTGTTTGGTTTACCCTATCAGAGTCCTAACATCAAAATGTTCATCCCCCTCAAAATGGGGGGATAGTGGGGCAAGCCTGAGATTTCTTTCCATGTATATATATCATCTGCTTCCTCCCAGTTGACAATCACTATATTTTAGATGGTCATATCTTTTACAAATTTATGTATAAAGCTGAAAAATGACAATTTGAGATGCTAGAAAATATGAATCCTAGGTCTGAAAAAAATCAAGTAGTTTCCAGTGAGTAAATACCGTTTACTTACCCACCACATTATCAGGCATTTTAGAAACTCAAGAAAGTAGTTACGAGCAAGTTGAGTCCGTCTTTTTGCACTGGAGTAGTGGCTTCAGATGGATATATGCCACGCTGACAGAAAATGCCGTTGAGGCCAAATGCTGAAAGAAAAGAAATGTTACAGAAAAGTCATTATCACTGTGTAACTCTGGAAAATAGAATATGTTGAGATGTAGCTAGTTTCCCTAGTTCCATA
>NW_007120151.1:0-776 GCF_000164805.1 Carlito syrichta
CTGTGTGGGGTTCCTTGCTTTTCTCTTCCTCTCTTGCCTGGTTTTTCTGGGTCATCCCTCACTGTGACCCTCACCTGTAGGTTGTAAGGTGTGACCTGTTCTCCTCCCCCACACACAGAGAGCAGTCCCACCCCCTGGCCTGGGTTGGAGGCTATCCACAGACTCTGGGTTGTTCTCTGAGCCTTGGATCCTGTTACCGAATTGCTCAGCAAAGAGAGAAAGAGAGCATGGCACAGTGCCACAACTGCCCCATCACAAGGAGGTAACACATGAGACCGGCTCAAGGAGGCTCACAGATCGCTGGCCACCCCAGGCCTCTCGGGCAGATGTGGCTTAGCTGGGATTGGAACTCACTGCAGTCACTTAGAGCAACTCAGGACTCAGAGACTCCATGGCGGTGCTGAGGGGCCTTCTGGAAGGAATTAAAGCGGAAACTCTAGGCACGTCCAGGCATAAGGTGGGCAGGGGAGGGGCTCCCTCAGCGCTCTAGGTCTGGGACTTTCAGCGGGCTTCCCAAGCCCCTCCTTCCTTTACCCAGAGCTCGTGGCACTACAGGTGTGGACAGTGACATCACATTCTGCTTCCTGCACCAGATGAGGCACAGAGGTCACTTTCTGCCCTTCACGAGAGGATGCTGGTCCTCCTTGGAAACAGCCTTATCTTGTGCCACTTCTGGCTGTAATCAGTAATTTCTACCAGGAAGTTAGAGGAACAGAAACCTTTCCTACTGAATGTCCAGCAGGATGACTTGTGCCTGTAATTCCAGCATTTTGGGC
>NW_007120152.1:0-538 GCF_000164805.1 Carlito syrichta
AGGGAGGATCGCTCTACCTGCAGTGCTCAAGGGAGCACCATCTCCAGGCAACCCAGGCACTCACTCCTGCCCTCCTGTGCTTCTGGACCTTTCCTTCAGGGTTTTCCCTGGAGTCGCTCCAGGCATGTCCTCCCACCACCTGCCTCAGCTTGTCCTGCCTGCAGTGCCATGCTCACTGCAGTCCCTGCAGCCCCATCCCCTTGGGGCAATTAAGGTGCACTATTCTAACCTGGGGTCAATGGGGGGGATGCCTGGCCCTGCTTGGCACGATGGTGCAGGCTGGACACCCAGGAACTGGGGCCTTGGGAGCAGTGCGATCGCCACAGGGAGACGCCCCAATGTCTTAACCTGAAGCCCAAGGGTCGAGGGTGGAAACTGTGCACGACCCCGCGGGTCTTGGCCACTGGGGACTGCGTGACACTCGCTAAATTGTCTCAAAGAGAGAGTGGCTTCCCAGGTCTTGGTGAAGAAAAGTGAGAGGTTCTCATGAGTGCTTAACGATGCAGGTAAACCAGGGCCCGCATTGGGGTGGAGGCAG
>NW_007120153.1:0-785 GCF_000164805.1 Carlito syrichta
TCTCTCTTTGCAGGTGACATTATTGTATACCTTGAAAACCCAAGAGAAGCGGCCAAAAACCTCAATGGCACTGATGAAGAACTTTGGGAGAGTCTGCAGGTATAATATAAATGTACAAAAGACAATCACATTTCTATCCACCAATAATAAACAGAAATCCAAATAAAAAACACAATTCCATTTACAATAGCCACAAAAAAATGAAATACTTTGGCATCTTCCTAACCAGAGATGTAAAAGACCTTTCAATGGAAACTACAAAACACTACTCAAAGAAATCAAAGATGACACAAAAAAGTGGAAAAATATTCCATGCTCATGAATTGGAGGAACCAACATTGCTGAGATGTCCATTTTACCTTAGGCAATCTACAGATATAATGCAATACCCATCAAATTACCAGCAGCATTCTTCTCAGACTTAGAAAAAACAATACAGGAATTCATATGGAAACATAAACAACCAAGAATACCCAAAATAATCCTCAGCAAAAAAAAAGAAAGAAAGAAAGAAAAAAGAGCAGACGGTATGACACTCCCAGACTTTAAACAATACTATAAAGCTACAATAATCAAAACAGCCTGGCATTGGTACAAGAACAGGAATATAGACCAATGGAATAGAATTGAGATCCCAGAAGCAAAACCTCAATTTCTCAACCAACTCATCTTCGACAAAGCCTCCACCACCCAGTACTGGGGAGAGTAGAACCTATTCAGTAAATGGTGCTGGGAAAACTGGCTGACCACATGCAGAAGATTGAAACAGGACCCCTACCTATCCC
>NW_007120154.1:0-591 GCF_000164805.1 Carlito syrichta
CAAAAAATCACCCAGGCATGATAGTGCATGCCTGTAATTCTGGCTACTTGGAAGGCTGAGGTGGAAGGATCGCCGGAGCCCAACAGTTTGAGGCTGCGGTGGCTGGGAGTGGCCACTGCACTCTAGTCTGGGTGAGAGAGTGAGACCCCAACTCAAAAAAAAAAAAAAAAAAGAAGTTTCACCTCTTGCAAATCCTCATTGCTCTGCCTATTCTTTCCTCCTCTCCCTCTTCTTCTTTTAATAGATCATGACTTTGGTGTGACATCTAATCCCTGGTGAACACTAAATTTATTTATGCATTTTACTGTTTTCACAATTTTGCCTTTTTCCAGAGGCTATATTGTTGGAATTATACAGCTTGTTGCCTTTTCACATTAGTTTATTTTACTTCATAATATATATCCATACTTCCTCTGTCTTTGTGGCTTGATAACGCACACCTTTTTAGTGCTGAGTAATGATATTTCATTACTTTGTTGGACCATGGTTTTTTATCATTTCACCTACTGAAGGACATCTTGGTTGCTTCCAGGTTTTGGTGATTATGAATTATTTGTCTATAATCATCCCTTGTTCAGGGTTTTGCATGAA
>NW_007120155.1:0-734 GCF_000164805.1 Carlito syrichta
TGCAGGCTCACAGCCACCGCAACCTCAGACTGCCAAGCAGAGACGAGCCTTCCACCTCAGCCTTCCAAGTAGAGATACACGCAACCATGCCTGGCTAGTTGTTTTGATACATTGTAGAGATGAGGTCTCTACCAGTTGCCAGGCTGGTCTCAAATCTCCAGGCTTAGAAAATCACTAATGTGATTAACACTGTTCAGTATCTACATAAAATTGATTCTGCACATAGTTAAATACACAAAAGAAGACAATGACAGTACAATCACCAATAATTAAACCAAAGGTGTAATTTTTGAAATCACGTAATATGACAGGAAAAATCCTAGCTCTCTTACAGTCTAACTTAAAACAGTCTAGTCTTTTTCTATTTGAGATCCAAATAAATTTCCTTTTTTTCTATCTAAACATAATTTGAGGCTTTGACATAAATCTGAATTCAAACGATATACTTTGTCAAGCGTTTCCAAAAAATTTTCAGCTCTGCTTCAGAGATAAACCCTCTTGTTGTGTGTGTGAATGTATGTGTGTGTGTGTATTTGCATATTTTTTTCTTCCAACATAATTGACAAATGTATGAAGGTAATAGGCCAATCATGTAACCATGGTGCTACTAAATTACATTAAAATATAAAGCCATTGATTATTTCAAAGTGTTCCTGAATGGTGGTAGAAGAAATGGGATACAGAATCTATGATCATATAAAATCACTAAGAGTTCAGAAATTAAGCTTACATAA
>NW_007120156.1:0-807 GCF_000164805.1 Carlito syrichta
AAGCGGGTCACGGTGCGAGAGGAAGAGGCAGGTCGCGGGGACCCCGATGTTCCCGCGTCCACGGAGGCACGGGGAGGCGGGCCAAGCAGAGCTGCCTTCGGAATCGGATCCCAGATCATCGGGCGCGCGTTGATCAGATGCCGCAACCCGGCCAGGACACAGCTAGAAGACTGAAGCCCCAGCGTGGGGTGCCGCTGCAGAGACTTCCCTGACGTTGCTCCGTGGCAGCGACAGGAGGCGGTGGGCTAACCTGCCCATACCGCAAGGGGACGGGGGCTGCACCCTGAGCGATCTTGGGGTCCCACGAGAGCCCTCCTGCTCGTGCAAGGACGCAGACGTGACACACAACACATGGCGTCCATGGAGACGTGGGCACACACACAGACTTTCAAACCTCCTCATAGTTTTTATCTCAAAATTAAGGGGATCCTCTTCCATTAAATGGCTCTTGCCCTCCCTTAGGTGCTGGATGGTGAAGGTTCTCTGTCCTCCCTCATTTCAGCAAGAAACTTTGTTTTCCAAAAACCAAGCAAAAAGATGCATCAGTTTTGTTGCAGAAGACAGGCAAGCGAAGATGATCAGTTTTGCCCATGTCTGTAATTTCAATGACGTGGAGTTGTTTTTGCACGTTGCTTGCTTGCTTTCCTGGCGATGACATGCGTGGCAGTCCAGGTGACCAATGTACAAACGATGTGAGCTGGGCTTGCTCAAGTCATTAATCCCTCACTGTCTGTCGATTGTGTCACCACCTTGGTGCTCGAGTCTGGCTCTCAGTGTCTCAACGTAGCCTACCCTCTGCCTTTTTTG
>NW_007120157.1:0-839 GCF_000164805.1 Carlito syrichta
TCCACCCCTTCTTGATAAAAACCCTTGAACATCTAGGCATACGGAGAACATACCTCAAAATAGTAAAAGCCATCTACGAGAAACCCACAGCCAGCATACTCCTAAATGGACAAAAATTGGAACCAATTCCCCTGAAAACTGGAACTAGACAAGGATGCCCACTCTCTCCCCTCCTGTTCAACATAGTATTGGAAGTCCTGGCTAAAGCAATCAGAGAAGAGGAGGCAATCAGAGGTATTCAAATAGGAAAAGAGGAAGTCAAGTTATCTCTCTATGCAGATGACAAGATGGTGTACCTTGAAAACCCAAGAGAATCTGTCAAAGGTCTCCTTACATTGATAAAAGCCTTTGGCAAAGTCTCAGGATACAAAATAAATGTACAAAAGACAATCGCATTTCTCTACACCAATAATAAACAAACAGAAACCCAAATAAAAAACACAGTTCCATTCACAATAGCCACAAAAAAAATGAAATACCTTGGCATCTTCCTGACCAGAGACGTGAAAGACCTTTACAATGAAAATTACAAAACACTGCTCAAAGAAATCAAAGCCGACATGAACAAGTGGAAAAATATCCCATGCTCATGGATCGGAAGAATCAACATTGTGAAGATGTCCATCTTACCTAAGGCAATCTACAAATTCAATGCAATACCCATTAAATTACCAACAACATTCTTTTCAGACCTAGAAAAAACAACACAGGAATTCATATGGAAACACAAACATCCAAGAATAGCCAGAACAATCCTCAGCAAAAAAAACAAAGCAGGTGGTATCACAATACCAGATTTCAAACTTTACTATAAAGCTACAATCATCAAAACAGCTTGG
>NW_007120158.1:0-744 GCF_000164805.1 Carlito syrichta
CCTCGCCTGCAGGAAAGCTCGGACAGTCAGCAAGCTGGGACTAACAGGTTTGGGACCCCAGGAGGCAATCGGATCTTCAGAGCACTCGGGTGTGGGTGGCAGAGGAGGTGCATCCGTGAACTGCCAGTCTTTGAGCCCAGTTGATTTTTAAACTGGTTTTAAGACTTTATGGAAAATGTGTTATGATTTGGCAGTTCTCTAAATGGGAGGAACTTGTTATGACTGAAAAAGACAGTTTCTTTATTCTCTCCCCAAGCTCTGGGTTAGTCTCTTACCCTCCCACCTCCTATCCCTGGGGCATATTTACATAAGGGCAAGATCAAACAAATTCAACAGTGTCCACAGTTTCCTTTCTTCCAAAATAATTCTCTAGTTTTGAAGCTCTGACATCTTGAAGTCCCCAGTGAAGAGGAAGAAGTTCCTTGGGGACGCCATTTTCCCAGCACTGGGTGCACAGACTCACCACCAGGATGCAACGGGCCTGGTCGCCAACCTTTCAAAATGACCTTTCTCCATTGCCCAGATGGCAGGGACGCCAGGCAGGGAGGTGGAGGGCCTGACTGTTCCAGGCTGACCACCGCAGCCTGCCTCCGCCCCAACGCGGGCCCTAGTTTACCTGCATCATTAAGCACTTGTGAGAACCTCTCACTTTTCTCCACCAAGACCTGAGGAAGCCACTCCCTCTTTGCGACAGTTTAGCGAGTGTCTGCAGTTTCCAGTGGACCGAGCCCCGTGGGGTCGTGC
>NW_007120159.1:0-741 GCF_000164805.1 Carlito syrichta
GCAGGCCGACCATGGGGGCTTTTGTAGGAAGAAATTCCACAACTGAAGGGCACTTTTCAATGCTGACCCCATTACCCTGCTGTTGTCGGCAGGTCTTGCGCTCTCAGTAACTATAGCCCAGAAGAAACCACTTTAAAGTGTTGACCCATGTCCCCCAGCTTCCTCAGGGAGATAAGGCCTCCCCTTCCCAGGCAGAAACAAAAGAGCCCAGGCTTGGATGTCAGAGCAGGGAGAGGTGGAAGTCAAGCCGAGCAAAATCAAGCAAGAAGACACTGGCAGTTCCTAGAAAACACATATTTTTCTTTTCAGTTATTATGACAGATATAGGAAGATCGACAGAAAATAAAAGTGCCTACATTTTAAATTTCAATAATTTTTAATGAACATAGCATTTTATTTTTACAGCTCAAACTTAATGTAGAAAAAGATCTTTATATCGGAGAGTGTACGGGGCACCCTTTACACAAGTAACTCCATCTTAGAAAAAGACTTTATCTTATTTCCTAAAAGACCTCATGCCAACAGGGACCGGTTGTTTGCCTCACCCGATAGACACCACAGGCAACCGGGTGAGAACAGAACCAGGCATATGCCCTTCCGCTGTCAGACCTCATCAGAAGGCTTTGTGACCATAAAAAGAACAGGACTTCACCAGCTCGAAACAGCCACTTGAACGGACACCATCTTGCTGTCCCCACGAAAAGCTCCTGTCATCTTCCACCAGAGACTCTGCCCATATTC
>NW_007120160.1:0-760 GCF_000164805.1 Carlito syrichta
ATTATTGCCCCCAGCTGATTTTTAAAAATTTCTTGTGGAGACAGGGTCTTGCTATGTTATCCAGGCTGGTCTTGAACTCCTAGGTTCAAGTGATCCTGGCCTCAGCCTTCCGAATAGCTGAAACTACAGGTGCATGTTATCACACCTGGCTAATTTTTTAATTTATTGTAGAAAGGGGGGTCTTGCTATGTTGTCCAGGATGGTCTTGAGCTCCTGGCCTCAAGTCATCCTCCAACCTTGGCCTCCCAAAGTGCTGGGATGGCAGGTGTGAGCCACTGCTCCCCTTAATAGTTTGTATAGAGCTTAATCTCCGGCACTTTCCTGGATGGCAATGAGTGGGCTGGCAGTTCCTACCCTCTAATTGCTTGGTCATTCTGGCAACCAGCCCCACCCACCCCAAGGCTGTCCAAAGGCCTCACCCCAGCACACCCCGTGAGCACAAATGTGAGCACAAACTTAGGGAAGGGAAATCAGTAGGGGCTCACTCCTATATTAGAAAACTCCAAGGGTGTTAGGATCTCTGTGCCAGAAACAAGGGACAAGTCCTTTATTTGTTTTATTATTCTACAAAGGAAGTCCACATTGCAGCCCGTGGGTCCACATTGCAGTGCAAGTCCACATGGCAGCATGTCGGTTTATGGCAGAAGCATTTTCTATCATGGGTCAGACCATGTTTTATCCACCTGTTCAACTTTGGCAGGACATGTCTCCCGCTTTGAGCTGTTGTGAGCAGCACTGCCGTGGAGGCTGGTGCCCGTGT
>NW_007120161.1:0-516 GCF_000164805.1 Carlito syrichta
GACCCACCCGGGCAACTTGGTGAGACCTCATCTCTAAAATAAATAAAAATAGCTGGGCGTGGTGGTGTGCGCCTGTAGTTCTGGCTACTTGGGAGTCTGAGGTGAAAAGCTCACCGGAGCCCAGCAGGTTGAGGCTGCGGTAGCTGGGAGGGTGCCACTGCACTCCAGTCTGGGCAACAGAGTGAGACTCCAGCTCAAAAAAATAAAATAAGAAATAAAATGAAATAAAATATTAGAGTTACTTTATCAAAAGATATATTCATAGTATGACTTAGAGATCTCAGAAACATGAGAAGTAGTAGTTACACTTCATCCATGAAATTATTAGCTTAATTCTAGCATTTTCTCTGATATATATAATTCCTTTCTTTACGTTAATTCAATGCAGTGAACCCTTTATTCAAAAATAAGAAAGAAGGCCTCAATCTGCTTAAAAGTGAATTTATTATTTTCTGATTTTCTATTACTCCTTTTTATTCAGGTATATCCCCAAACTTTTTTTTTTTTTGAGTTGGA
>NW_007120162.1:0-562 GCF_000164805.1 Carlito syrichta
GGCCAGCATCTGTTGTTTTGGGAATGATGGATGATAGCCATCCTGACTGAAAATTGGTGACTCCTCAAGGTCGTTTTCACTTGCATTTTCGGATGACAAATGAGGCTGAGCTTTTTCCAACGTCTTTGGTGGCTGCTTGTATGTCTGCTGTTGAGAAGGGTCTCTTCCTATCTTTTGCTCACTGTGAAATGAGGCTGTTTGTTTTTTTCTTGTCGGCAAGTGGCAGTTCCTTGTAGTTCCGAGCTGATCATCCCTTGTCAGATGTACATTCGAAAATATATTTTCCGCATCTGTGGGTTGCGTTTCTCTTTGAGTCAGGGCCTCACTCTGAGGCCCAGACGGTACTAGAGTGGTACAACCATACCTGACCACAGGGTAGACCTCCGGGGCTCAGGCAATCCTCCCAAGCGGCTGCAACCAAAAGCCTATGTCTCCATGCCCAGCTCATTGATGACATTTTGGAGATAGAGATGAGGCTGCCTGATGTTACACAGTCATGTTTCAACTCCTGGGCTCCATCAATCTTCCGTCCTCAGTCCGCCAAAGTGCTGGATGACAGGTG
>NW_007120163.1:0-728 GCF_000164805.1 Carlito syrichta
CCCTCCCCCCCATAGTTTCCCACCATTGTCAGTCATTTTCTTATAGTATTACATTGAATGTTCAAGGTCCACTATATGAGTGAGAACATGTGATACTCAGATATTTGTTTCTGTGGGAGGTCACTCAGTATTATAGACTCTAGTTCCATCCAGGTTGCTGCGAAATCATGATTTTGTTCTTTTTTATGGCTGCGTAGTATTCCATCGTGTATATGTACCACATTTTAAAAATCCAGTCCTCTTTTGATGGACAGCATGGTTGCTTCCAGGTTCTTGCTATTGTGAACAATGCTGTGATAAACATATGTGTACAGGTATCTTTTTTATAGCGTGATCTGAGTTCTTCAGGGTATATTCCCAGTAGAGGGATTGTGGGGTCATATGGGAGGTCAATATTTAGAGCTTTTAGGAATCGCCATACTGTTTTCCACAGAGGTTGCACTAGTTTACACTCCCACCAACAGTGTAGAAGTGTTCCCTTTTCACCACACCCTCTCCAGCAACTGTTATTTTCTGAATTATTGATAATTGCCATTCTGACTGGAGTTAGGTGGTATTTCAGTGTGGTTTTGATTTGCATCTCCCTGATGATTAGTGAGGTTGAACATTTTTTCATGTGTCTGTTGGCTGCTCGGATGTCTTCCTTTGAAAAGTGTCTGTTCATATCTTTAGCCCATTTTATAATGGGGTTGTTTGTTTTTTTCTTTTCAGCACGTTTGAGTTCCTTG
>NW_007120164.1:0-795 GCF_000164805.1 Carlito syrichta
GCCAAAACCGAAAAACAACCCAGGATTTATTTATAAAAATTGTGTATTTATTCTTACATGTTTAAACTTCAGTCACCTTCAGAGTACTCTCTGTTTGATGCAATATACCTATTGAGACATTTTTCCACTGCTCAAAACAGTTTTTGAACTCTTCGATGCCTTTTAGTGTTTCTGTCATTTTTTGTTTCACCTCTTCCACATCAGCAAAAGACTTCCCTTTGAGAACTTTTTCATCTGGGGAAACAAAAAATTTGCTGAGGGTGAGACCAAGTGAATGGGGGGGCATGAAGGTTATGTCATTTTGGGTTAAAAACTGCAGAACACTCAGTGTGGTGTGGGCAGCTGTGCTTGCAAATCACCCATTATGAAATGGGCAAACTCGTTGAAAGAATCTCAACAACAACAAAAAATCCCTGACGCTGAATGCAGCCTTTCAAAATGATGGTAGCGGGTACTCTGATGCCAATGGCTTCCTGGATCACTAGCCTATTGAGGGAAGCCTGTGCTACATGGGGCTCACCCTCAAAAAGATAATTCCGGTTTTTTTTGTCCCCCCCTCGTAAGCAATTGTCTAAAAACTTTGGGGAGTGGATAGCATTGATAGCAATCTCAGAGTTTGAAGGCCCCAAAATGAGGAGCTCTAATACCCAAGGGGGGAGAATTTAGATGTACCAGCTTAATGAAGCAACAATAGATCCTTTCTATGCCTGTTTGTTCTATTCTGGGATTCAAGGAACTGGATAATGGCCAGCCAAACCGGTGCCAGCCAGTCTTCTCTTCTCAGTGTACTGACTC
>NW_007120165.1:0-751 GCF_000164805.1 Carlito syrichta
CTTGGCTCCAGTCACCATCATGACTTATAGTACCAAAACTAAGTGTCAGTATTTCCTAGCAACGGGAAGTCTCCATGAACAACCTCAAATTGTTACTTATAAGTTGAAAAGAGATGACAGACTAGGGGGATTGTTTCTTGATTGCAACAAATAATATTAAAGGACTTTAGATTGTCAATTTGGGATTAACCCAGTTTTATTACTTTAGCTGCCACAGACTGTTTTTCCATCTTCCCTGAATATTGAACTCTTCATAAACAAACTATTCATGGAAAATCACGGGCCAAATATTTCACTAAATGCCTTTGATTTTACACCTGTTATAAAATACTGTCCTTTTGAATGAGTCACTTGAAGAGCTGGCCTGCTACAAAGCGATCTGTCAGTGTTTGTTAAAACAATTTTTCTCAGCATAACAAACATCATAACTAAATGTTTTTCAAATAGCAAGGCTCCTAATGCTGCAAAATGTGAGCACCAGTCTTTCCAGAAACACATCTATGTGTCTGCGTGTGCACAGAAAACACCTGCTGCGAGGCCACACCTGCATGGTGAGGCAGTGTTAACTCTGAATTCAAATAAAAGGAAAAGTCACAGTGAAGACTCGTTTTCTTCTACGAATGAAAGTTCCTATTTTATGTTACATACATTTGTGATGTTACATGTTGGGGTTCCTTACTATGGAAACAATTAATACAAATCATACAGAATTAAATGATTATAAAGTCCTACCAGAAATATGCAAAATGTA
>NW_007120166.1:0-726 GCF_000164805.1 Carlito syrichta
CTGGCTACCCATCTGACGTAACCAGCTTTTTAACTATCTAGCCAGCTGGCTAGACAACTGACTTCACCAGTTGACTTAACTAGATAGCCAGTTGGTTAGCCAGCTGACTAAGCTAGCTGACTTTACTAGCTGTCCAGCTGGCTAGCCAGCTGACTAAACTAGCTGTCTTAACAAGCTGGCCTGCTTTCTAGCCTGTGGAATTAACAAGCTTGCTACATAGTTAGCCACCTGGCTGTCCTGCTGAATTAACTAGGTGACTTATCTAGCTAGAGAGCTGTCTAGCCAGCTTACTTAATTAGCAAGCTACCCAACTAGCCAGCTTGCTAGTCAGCTGACTAGGTGATTTGTCTATCTAGCCAGCTGGCTAAGACAGCTGACATAACTAGCTAGCTATCTAGCTAGCAAACTGGCTAGCCAGCTGACTTAACTAGTTCTCTAGCCACCTGGATAGCAAGCTGACTTAACTAGCTGACTTAATTAGCTAGCCAGCTGGCTAGCCAACTGACTTACCTATGTCACTACCTAGCTAGAGTGCTGGCTAGCCAGCTGACTTAACTAGTTGTCTTAACTACCTGTCCTGCTTTCTAGCCAGTTGAATTAACTAGTTTGCTACATAGCTATCCAGCTGATTAACTAGGTGACTTATCTAGCTAACCAGCCTTCTAGCCAGCTGACTTAACTAGCAAGCTACCTAGCTAGCCAACTGGCTAGTCAGCTGACTAAACT
>NW_007120167.1:0-748 GCF_000164805.1 Carlito syrichta
CCCAGCAGGTCGAGGCTGCAGTGGCCGGGAGCGGCCACTGCACTCCAGTCTGGGCAACAGAGTGAGACTCCAACTCAAAAAAAAAAAAAAAGGAAAGAACAAGGGGGGAAATGTGAACACTAAGGAATCTTGCTTGGCTCACAAGAGGCAGCAGGTTCCAAGTTAAATCTTCTATTGACTCTATATTTCCTGTGTTACAACTCTAAACATCTATTCTTAGATCAGTATTCCAGGGCTTTTTAGTTTAACTTTTCAGCTCAACATCCAAAGGACTGGAATCAGTTTTTACTGTCAAATAATTTGGCAGGTGGGAATCCAACAGTTTAGAACAAAGTTTATTAGATTTTGCTTAGACTCTTCAAAATTGGGAGCTCTCTAAAGGAATAAGATGGTGAGATTGCATCTGTCTTGTAGGTACTCTCTGTGGGTTGTTTGAACTTGCAGACAAATTAAAAGGTAGAATTTCAATTCTACTTAAGAGCAAAGAGATAATCTTCACTGCATATAATTAAACAGGAAGTGAAGTCATAACAAACATCATAAGATGCTTGGGCCAGCCAGAGGCAGAAAGTTGTCATTTTTTCGAGTTGCTACAAATGTGAATGAGAAATGTTTTCCTTTTATTATAGAAAAGCTTCAATGTCCCTCTGGGCCTGATAATTTTTGCATTTCTTAGATAAAAATTCTTTCTCACTCTGTATGACTATGAGCCAATCTGGTCTACACATTTTTTTAATAAACAAATTTT
>NW_007120168.1:0-803 GCF_000164805.1 Carlito syrichta
CGCAAAATGGAAGGAACAGAAATTGACAACCTAACAAGCCACCTAAAGAAGCTGGAAAAGCAAGACCACAAAAACCCTAATTTCAGCAGAAGAATCCAGATCACCAAAATAAAAGCCCAAATCCAGGACATAGAAGACAAAAAGATAATACAAAAAATCAATGAAACAAAAAGCTGGTTCTTCGAAAGGGTAAACAAGATTGATGGTCCCCTAGCTAGACTGACCAAGAAAAAACGAGAAAAAAACCAAATAAGCATAATCAGAAACACAAAAGATGAAGTCACATCTGACCCTGAAGAAATACAAAAGATCATTAGAGACTACTACGTACACTTGTATGGAAACAAACTTGAAAACCAGAAGGAAATGGAAGACTTTCTGACATCACACAACCTACCTAGGTTGGAACAAGAAGAAATTGAGACCCTAAATAAACCAATAACAATCAAGGAAATCGACCACGTAATAAGAAAACTTCCTACAAAAAAAAGCCCTGGTCCAGATGGCTTTCCAGCAGAATTCTACAAGACATTTAAGGAGGAGCTGATACCAATCCTACTGAAGGTATTCCAGGCGATTGAAAAAGATGGAACTCTCCCCAAATCATTTTACGAAGCCAACATCACATTGATACCCAAACCAGGTAAAGATCCAACAAAGAAAGAGAACTACAGGCCAATATCTTTGATGAACATAGATGCTAAAATTCTCAACAAGATCCTAGCAAACCGGATTCAGCAATACATCTCAAAAATCATCCATCATGACCAAGTAGCTTCATTCTGGCATGCAAGGCTGGTTCA
>NW_007120169.1:0-754 GCF_000164805.1 Carlito syrichta
CAAACTTTAAGTCTCTCAGGGCCAAGCAAGCCAGAAATCCTACCAGACAGAGCAGGTTTGTTCATGAGATGACCCAGGGCTGCAGGCCGCTCATGTTTGTCATTATGCTCCCACGACCTGAGGAATTCATTTTCCAGTGTCGTCGCCATCAGCACATTCTTCTATAGGAATAATGTGAACTATAAAATCTGAAATGCTCCAGCGTCGGTGGAAATTTGAGAGCCTTGCCTTTTCCCCCCTTTATGTAATATAAAGTGTTTTAACAAAAGCATGGTTAGCTCCATACATTTTAAATGTCAAACTTGTACATAATGTACCTCCTGAGAATTTCAACTTCAAACTTGGAACTTGTAAAGCCATAAAACATCTTTAGAGGCTTACTGAATCAAATAAACAATGTGTTTCAGAGAGACTTAGTGAAGAAATTATTTTTTTAACCAGTGTTTCTCACGGTGCTTTTCAGGTGAGGATGGTGATGAGACTGGGTCACAGTTCAGGACTGCCATCCATGGGAAAGTTTGGAAGCAGGACTGCAGATTTTACCTGGAAAGCCAAAGTGACTTAGATGAGGTGCTAGTTCTTCTTACCTTTGTGATTGCTATTTTAGGTTTTATGAAAATTGAAATCAGTTGCTATTTTAAAATATTTAAGTATGGTCCCTGGACCATAATAAGCATGATATCCTGTTTTAAAAAGGTAAGATTATAAATTACAGAAATGAGTGATCACTTCCCTGGCTTTCACTTATTTCTGG
>NW_007120170.1:0-724 GCF_000164805.1 Carlito syrichta
CTTTGGAAGCTGGGTGATGTCTAGGCTTACATAACTGGAACCAAATATGAGTCTGAGTTCGTGGACTTTAAAGCTATCAAATATACATCATTTTGGAATGCTACTTTAGTTTTTCTTGTATGTTTGGAGTTTAATTCTTACACTGCTAATTATGACCCCTAGAAACTAACTGCATTTAGACACAGATTCTTTTCTGTTTTATTAATAATTAACAAGGACTAAATGGTATTAGGATTTAGGTTTAAGACTAAGCACATTCGCAAATTGTTTCAAGTTCTTCATGTTTTCTTCTAGAGAAATGTCAACTCTGTGATCTGTATGTCTTGTTCAGTGCTCATTTCATTTATAGCCTAATTTATCCTCCCCAAATAAAATACATTCTCTTAGATTAAGTTGCTATGGTAACATTTTAAGGATTACTTGTTATAACCTGGAACTTACTATTTGCAAAGTCCTTTAAAAGTCAGTTATCTGCGTTACTACTTTGAAAATAAGCTGTGAAGTGATTTTTCTCATTGTTCCAAGAGGGATCCTAAAATCCTGATTCATCAGATTATCCTACAGGCAACAAATGCCTACTTTGATGGGTGATGTGTTCCTCCTTAGTGGCCTGCTTTTCGAACTTTTCACTAAATGTTTAGAAACAATCGTTAATAGTTTTTCATGGAAAAGAAGTGACTTTATCAGCCTGCATCAGCCATAAGAAGTAGGACTGTGTAGAAAA
>NW_007120171.1:0-319 GCF_000164805.1 Carlito syrichta
CTTTCTTTGATGATGAGTGAGGCTGAGCAATTTTCATGTGTTTGCTGGCTGCCTCATCTCTTCTTATGAAAAGTGTCCAATCACGTATTTTGTACACTTTTCAAAGGGAAGGTTTTTCTGATTTTTCTGAGTGTTTGAGTTTCTTGTAGATCCTATATGTTATGCGTTTTTACAGATATATTTTTGGCGAAACATTTTTCCCACTCTGCTGACTGTATCCCTGTTCTTCTGATGGTTTCTTTTGTTTTGCATATTATTTTGATGAGATCCCACTTGTCTAACTTACTTCTCATGGCATGGGAATTTAGGGTTCTGAAGA
>NW_007120172.1:0-790 GCF_000164805.1 Carlito syrichta
CCCTTTTCTCTACAGCCTTGCAAACCACGGTTGTTATTTGACTCTTTAATGATAGCCATCCTGACCAGTGTGAGGTGATATCTCATTGTAGTTTTGATTTGCATTCCTCTAATGATAAGCAAAGCTGAACATTTTTAATATATTTATTAGCCGCTTGAATTTCTTTGAGAAGTATCTGTTCATAAAGAGACACCTCATGATTCTTGATAGCAACATGAAGCAAGAAAAAAACAGAAAAATCTTTTCAAGAAAATAAAAATGAGCAATCATTTTAATTAACTGTGAAATATTGACTAAGTAAATATCTCATAGTGATACTCAAGATTATTTGTGAGCTGCAGTTTGAGTAAGTTTGGAAAAATACTGCCGTTCTTTTTTTCTTTTTTTGAGTTGGAGTCACACTCTGTCATCCAGACTGGAGTGCAGTGGCCGCTCCTGGCCACAGCAGCCTCGACCTGCTGGGCTCCGGCTATCCTTCCGCCTCAGCTTTCCTAGTAGCTGGAATTACAGGTGCGTGCTACCACGCCCGGATGAATTTTGATTTATTGTAGAGATGAGGTCTTGCCCAGGCTGGTCTTGAACCCGCGGACTCAGGCAACCCACTCGCCTCAGCCTCCCAAAGCACGGGATTACAGGCTGAGTCACCGAGCCCGGCCGATACTGCCGTTCTTAAGAAAATTCTTGAACATATCCTTGATTGATAAAGGCTGCTTTTTCACCACTGTGCAAAACAGCCATGTAACTAAAAACTATCTGTACCTCCAAACTGTTGAAATAAAAGTTTAGAAAA
>NW_007120173.1:0-708 GCF_000164805.1 Carlito syrichta
GCCTAGGCGAAGAAGACTCCTCCCCAGGGTGGACGGGAGCCTCTGCCATCCGTCTGGGAGTGATGCCTGGCCTAGAAACTTGGGGTCCCCGCCATGTGGCGCGCTCAGGCCTCGGATCCCAACTCCTTCGCCCTCCTCCCCGCCCTGCCTTGCCCGGGAGAAACCGCGGTGGCCTGCCTTCCGTTCCTGCGCGGCTCTCCCCGCCCTCCGCCCCTCCTTCCCCTCCTTCCCCTCCTTCCCCTGCTCCTCCCCACTCCCCTAACAGCCTCCTCCCTCTCCTCTCCCCTCCGGACCTCCCCTTTCCCCTCCCCCCAGGGTCGCCTTGGGATCTTCCCAGAGCACCAGGGATCGGAGCGGACAGTTTTCCCCCCTCCCACCCTGGGCTCTCCTGGGCTCGGCGGCTTTCTGGTGCGCGGCGGCTGGTCCCCGTGGCCGGGGAGGTGACGATCTCAGAGAGGAGGCGGCGCGTGTGTTGGACACGGTGGCGCTGCCTCCAAACTCTTGGAGTTCGGGAGTCGTCCCGCAGGCCGCGGGGCCAGGACAGAAGGGAGGGGGGCCCCCACGGGACCTGGTCCAGACGCTCCCTGTGAGTGGGCGGCCAGGGCGTGGCTGCCCATCTCGCCGAGTGCCCCGCCCGTCGGTCATCCTCGGTGCCTCCAAGGGCCAGAGGCCTGGTTGGCGGCGTTGAGGAGGTCGCCCCCCCACGCT
>NW_007120174.1:0-785 GCF_000164805.1 Carlito syrichta
AAACCCTCAGTTCCAGGCAAACCAGAACTACTGGTCATACTCACTGAGTGGCTACCATAATAGTTAAGGTCACATCACAGTATCAGCCTGGCTACACTGCCACTGTCATTCCCACTGATCTAGGAAATGGTCTCTGATTCCATGGCAATGACTGATTCTGGAAATTATGCACCATTACCCTACTTCCAGAATTCTGAACAGTTCCACAGACTATTTTGGCGATTACTTGCAGATTCAATATTGATGTTCAGTTCATCCATTTTGATTTCTTGCCTGCTTTTATTAAAATCCAAATGTCAACATTTTTTCTTGTTTAACTTCTCTTTTCAAGGTTCCAGCTCTTGCTTTTCCATTAGGATTCTCATGGTTCTAGGCAAAGTGAAAAAAATTATTTTATACGGGTAAGTGATCAAGAAAATGGGTGGAGGAGGAGAAAGCAAAAGAATACTAGAGTTATAAAAAAATTATGTGAATCAGAAAGCATGATAATATAACAATCCCATAGTAGCTTCATATACAGCAGTAGGAGAAGACAATACTTATATTACACCTAATTAGTGTCCACAAGGAAACTTTTAGAAGACCAGAGTGTGAGTTTCTCAACCCAGGTCACTGATATCTTGGATTCATTTACTTTGATATTATATGATAGTTATTTTTAATGGATCTTTTTAAATAGTAAAGGAAAAAATAGAATAAAAATTTATCTCTGATCTTGTTACTTTATTTAGTCCTTTTGTAATATTACATTATATATAAATGTACACTTATTGCTGTTCTACTTG
>NW_007120175.1:0-800 GCF_000164805.1 Carlito syrichta
CCGGGCATGGTAGCGCATGCCTGTAGTTCCGGCTACTCGGAAGGCTGAGGTGGTAGGATCTCCGGAGCCCAGCAGGTCAAGGCCCAGCACTCCAGTCTGGGTGACAGAGACCCCAACTCAAAAAAAAAGAAAATAGAGTTTAAAAATCAGCAAAGTTAAGTTATAGTGCTTATAGAAGCACAATTTAGGTGATATATTCATTTTAAAAATAAGCAAAGAGAGATTACAATAAAGTCAAACAGGGGATACATTGGAGGTAGAGGAGGGGATGTGATCAGGATGAGGTCCTTGGACATGTCTTCTGGGATGGGTAACAAACTTCTATCTCAACATGAGCTGCAGTTGCAAGTTTGTAAGTCTACCTAATTCATTAAGCCACATATATCCTTTGTGTGGTTTTATCTGTTTCACAATAAAAAGATTTTAAACCACATTTAATAAATATTGAGTGTAAAGAATATCTGAAACCCTCAAAAATATTAAACAAAGATGCATGTGAGTAGGTATAACTGGTACTTAGACTCATTGTAAAACTGTTTGGTATGCTTTTCTAACTACATTCACTTTCTACCTTTTCCTGTCAAAGAAACTGACTGGTTATATAGATTTTTTTTCATCTAAAAGACATATTAATTTTACTAGGAGGCTAAACGATAATGATTTTGCTTCTCCCAGTCTGTTTCTTCCCTGACATTCCAAATTACAGATCTATCATTTTTGACAGTTTTTGTGTGTGTGTGTGCGTGCCTTACCATTTCCCCCTGGTTATTTACAGGTCTTTTAGGGTTCCTTTTTCTAAT